>NW_025961414.1:36401-154879 GCF_023159225.1 Perognathus longimembris pacificus
AAAGGTGAGGGTGAGAAAGTTAGCAGATATTAAATAAATGTCTAATTTAGTTCCATTTCACTTGAGAGAAAAGAATGATAGGAAGATACTAGATTTATGAGCCTATTGAATTTTTTGATACCCAAAAAGATAGAGTTCAAAATAATTGGATATTTATAGTCCCATGTGTAGAAAAGAGGATAGAAAAGTTAGAGAAAAAAAACCCAAAGTGATTCTTTTTTAAAACAAGAAATAGGAAATGATTTTAAAGTGTGGAGATATGATGACCAGTGTGCTGGTAGCTCACACCTCTAATCCCAGTAACTCAAGAAATGTTTATGTCCAGTTCATCAGCCAAAAGCAGACAGTGAATGTGTGGTTCCATTGCCAGAGTGCTAGCCTTGAGAGGAAAAAGTCAAGTTAATGCATGAGGCCCTGAGTTCATTGAGCTCTACTGGCTAGTTTGCATATGCACAAACACCCACTTGTGCAAGATATTATGTTGAATGAAGTCAAGATCAGAAAGAAAGAAGACATGTGTTCTCTCATATATGAGAATTAGATCTAAAATATGTCCATGAATTATGAAATAAGCATGAAATACATAGAAAGCCTTTTGTGTGTATGAGGGACAAGGTAACAAACTGTACAAGAAATGTATCCAGTGCCTAATGTATGAAACTGTAACCTTCCTGTACATCAGTTTGATAATAAAAATTTGAAAAAAAACCAAAACAAACAAAAAGCCTTTTGTGTATGTGCATGATCTATCTGGCTAGTTTATGCTGCATATAAGGATTGAAGTCCATGATGTATTGTCTGACAGTATTAACTGACAGTATAACAATAAGTGAACAATAGAAAGCTGAAGCCTATCCAGTCTGAGGGTGATAGATATTAAAGGTATCTGAAAAAGAGCAGAGGAATGGGGAATAGAAGTAGATGGGTGGGAAAATACAAGATAATAATCAATGTGCCTATGTTAAAGCGGACTTAGGAAAGTTGGAATGAATGTGGTTGCTAGAGATAGGAGTTATGGATAGAAATAATGAGAGATCAAAGGCATTGTATGAGTACATTTCACAACTATTGAAAACAACTAAAACGTTTAAATGAGAAAATAACTTTCCATCTTATTTTACTGGTTACTTAATATACTTCACAATAGTGATTGTGATAGATGTTAATATTCTTATTCATGGGCTGTCCAATTTTGATTTTTTCAGCTTACCTTTGGGCCTCTTAATCAAAGCCTGAGTGACCATTACAAGTTCCCTGCTCTGTATCAGATGGCTGAGGAGGCCACATGAATAGCTAATGCCATGATCTCCTTACTGATTCACTGTAACTGGAAATGGGTGGGTCTGTTTACCATAGAAGATGAGATAGGTTTGTGGATTCTTTTTTTTTTTTTTTTTGGTCAGTCCTGTGGCTTGGACTCAGGGCCTGAGTGCTGTCCCTGGCTTCTTTTTTTTTGCTCAAGGCTAGCATTCTGCTACTTGAGCCACAGCGCCACTTCTGGCCATTTTCTCTATATGTGGTGATCGGGAATTGAACCCAGGTCTTCATGTATACAAGGCAAGCACTCTTGCCACTTGGCCATATCCCCAGCCCATGTTTGTGGATTCTTCCTGCAATGAAAAAAGGAATGGCCAAGAACAGAGTTTGTATAGCCTTTGAGCTAGCTACTCCAACTCATGATGTATCATACTCAAAGCCACATCCCTTTATAACAAGATTAATAAATCCTCAGCATATATCCCCATTATATACGTTGATGATGAATCCCTACGAGATTTAATGAGATGTGTTGAGCAACTATTAATAAAAGGCAAAGTTTGTATCCTGAACTCACAAAGGGATTTTACCATCAGAAAGAGATATTTCATTCTAAGCTCATCCCATGTACCTCTCAGTTTCTCACAACATCACCCAGATGTTTCTGGATTCACAGATTTTGTAAAGGCAGTTAACCCTTCCATATACCCAGAAGACTTTTTCCTTGCTCGGTTGTGGTTTCTGTCTTTTAATTGCTCAAATTCTGAGTCTGACTGTGTAACATGGGCGAACTGTCCTCATGAGGCCTCCTTGGATTGGTTGCCTGGGCACATTTTTGAAATGATTAGGTCTGGAGACAGTCACAATGTGTACAACGCTGTGTATCCTGTGGCCCATGCTCTTCATGAAATGCTTCTTTATCAATCAGAAGTACAAACAAGGGCTGGGGATATAGCCTAGTGGCAAGAGTGCCTGCCTCGGATACACGAGGCCCTAGGTTCGATTCCCCAGCACCACATATACAGAAAACGGCCAGAAGCGGCGCTGTGGCTCAAGTGGCAGAGTGCTAGCCTTGAGCGGGAAGAAGCCAGGGACAGTGCTCAGTCCCTGAGTCCAAGGCCCAGGACTGGCAAAAAAAAAACCCAAAAAACAAAAAACAGAAGTACAAACAATGTGAAACAGAAAATGGAGAGTGCACAACCCGGCACAGGTAAGGCCTTCTGTTTCTGATGGCACACACCGTCAGAACAGTCAATTTTTACAGCACATTTTTACCACATGAAATTAATTATTTTAGTTATGTTGCCCCAAATTAAATTAATTATATTTCTGTAAATGTCTGTGGGTTTTTCTAGATATGTGTTCCTGTGCTCTTAAGGAAAACAGGCCAGTAACAAGCAATAAATTAATTCCATATTTATATACATACTTCTACTGACTAGTAACCTGAACATACGTGCAGATAATGTTTTGATAAGTTATTAACACCTTTTCCTTGGAATTTCTAAGCATGACTTGCTGAACAAAAGTATGTTTATTTTTAATAAGTGACCTAGTTTAATTATCCTTTAGATATTAAAACTTGAACAAGCTCAAACTATAACTCTAGACACTAATAGGATTCATTGTTGGGCTGGGAATATGGCCTAGTGGCAAGAGTGCTTGCCTCCTACACATGAAGCTCTCAGTTCGATTCCCCACCACCACATATATGGAAAATGGCCAGAAGGGGTGCTGTGGCTCAGGTGGCAGAGTGCTAGCCTTGAGCTGGAAGAAGCCAGGGACAGTGCTCAGGCCCTGAGTCCAAGGCCCAGGACTGGCAAAAAAAAAAAAAAAAATGAATTCATTGTTGTGGAAAACTCTAACTAGACATCTGAGAATTCCTTAATTTATGATTATTAAAATGAAACAGGATTCTCTTGAAAAGAGGATTTCTAGCACTTTGCTGAGTGACCAGCATTCAGGAAAATTATTTTTATTCCTGCAAAGATTTTCTTCTGTACTGGTTCATCACGTGTCTATGCTTTTTTGAATTCTGAATCAGAGCTTAAAGACACTCCGGAGCTTTTCTTAATTCTTAATTCTGATTTTCTTAATTTCTGTCTAACCACTGGGATGTACTTCACCATAAGATGATGTGTCTGCACCCTTTTCTGAAGAACACCCAATTTCAGAATCCTGCTGGAGATCAGGTGATTTTAGATGACAAAAGAAAATTGGAGGCAGGGTATGATGTTGTGAATATTTGGAATTTTTCAGAAGGTCTTGATCTTCAGGTGAAAATAGGAAAGTTTTCTCCATTTGCTCTACATGATCATCAACTGTCTTTATCTGAAGATATGGTAGAGTGGGCCATCGCAAATAAAGAGGTGGGTTGGATTTAATTCTAATGATTTTAAGAACAAATACGTAAGTAAAATTCACACTTAAAATGTATACCTGATTGAATGCCAGCAACTGTCTTCTGTAACACTAGCTACTCAGTTCTGAATATCCTGATTTGAAGTCAGGCCAAGCACGAACACCTGTAAGAATGTTATCTTCATTTAACCACTGCCAAAGATATCCTGGGTGCTGGTTAATGCGCCTAGTCCTATCTACTTGGGAGATTGACATCCTCAGTTCTCAGATTAAAGCTCATTTTAGAGCTCCGCCAGGCAAGAAATATGTGAGACTCTATGTCATTAAACTAACAAAAACTAAAAGCTGGAGCTGTGGATCAAGTGGCCCTTTACTCATCTTGAATAAAACAACTCAAAGACATTGCTTAGACACTGAGTCCAAGCTCCAGGATTAGCATCACCCAAGAAAAATTCAGTTTGTTTAAAAATGTTAATTTTGAACATTGTCATAAAATACAAATTGCACGTTTCTTAGCAGATTCTAACACCGATAAAGTATCTAAGGAATTGCTTCATGTGTTTAAAGTTTTATTTGGTTCTGTTCGCTGTTCCTTCATTGAATGATTTGTTGAGCTGTTACTTAGGTATCTTTCATGAGAGTAATCATTGAATGAGGTAGCATATAACCCTTTTATGAATCTAAGTTGTTCAAATAACAGAACTTTTGCAATGTTAGGAAAAGTGTAAACAGTTTCTGACACATGTCTGATTTTCCTCAGCCTGTTCATTCTGTCTGCTGTGAGAGCAGTGGTCTTGATTTCAGGAAATCTCCTCAGGACGGAAAGGCTTCCTGCTGCTTTGATTGCACTCCTTGCACAGAGAATGAGATGGCCAATGGGACAGGTAAGTTCACAGTGGAGGGAGAAATACTTGTTCACTCCTAGTGCCCCACAAACCATGCAAAGCACTACAAAAGTTGTGTCTTGGGGTTGCAGTCAAAGTCCTCTTTCATTCACTTAGTAGTAATTTAATTGCAACAATGGATGCTGCTTCTTTAAAAAAATACTAAAACTAATCATGTGCTCTGAATTGTGTATAGGATTAACTTTTTCTAGTATATTGTATGCATATTTATTTAACTACTCAGTAACGTTAGCAAATTTTCTATCATATGAGGTACAAAATCCTTTAAAGAATGTGGTGTACAATTTTCTCAAAATTGCTATTACATTATAAAGATAACACAAATCTTTATTTCCTAGTCCTCAGAACTGTTCTTAAAACAGAACAAGTTTTCTGGTTTGGCACAAGTGTTGTGCATGGCATGACTCTGTAACTTCAAAGAATGATTATATTCTCTGTTCCCTTGTGCTTTACAGGTGAGTAGGAGAAGCAAATATCACAATTACAAGGAAGGACCACAGTGCTTCTAGTTACATTACACAGAGGCACAGAAAAATGCAAGATCCTCTAGTCATTTTAAATAAGGACATAGAGTTGTAAGCAAGAATCTGAGAATTATAATGGAAGCACAAAGAGATGTATAAATTCATTGTTAGGACACAAGGAATGCCAAGAAACAACATGAATGGTATTCACTGCATGTAACTAGTTTCAACTAGACTTCTGGAAACAAGTGTAGGAACATGATGAAGTTACAAAAAAAATAATGCTAAACATGTATGGTAATACTTGGTCAAATGAAGATTATGCTAGTCATTATTGATGTATAAGAATTTTTTCTAGGGAGGGATTTCCCAATTTCCTTTTAAGTAGTGAAAAGGGAATAACGGTAACTTGTCTTCCTCACCAGATATGGAACAGTGTGTAAACTGTCCAGATCACCAGTATGCCAACGCAGAGAGACAAGTGTCTCCTAAGACTTGTAAGTGTCCTGGCTGATGGAGAGCCCTTTGGGATGGCCTATCCCTGTATGGCTCGTGGTTTATCGACACTCACAGCAATTGTTATTGGAGTCTTTGTGAAACATCACAACACTCCCATTGTCAAGTGTAATAATCAGGCTCTCAGCTACATCCTGCTCATCTCCCTCATCTTCTGTTTTCTCTGTTCCTTGTTCTTTATTGGCCGTCCCAACACAGTCACCTTCATTCTAAAGCAAACCACATTTGGAGTTGCATTTACTGTAGCTGTTTCTGCTGTCTTGGCCAAAATTTTAACTGTTGTTCGAGCCTTCAAGGTCACTTCTCCATGGAGAAGGATGAGGTGGGTGCTGGTATCAGGGGCTCCTAATTTCATCATTCCCACATGCATTCTAATCCAGGTGACTTTCTGTGGACTCTGGCTGGGAACCTCTCCTTCCTTCATTGACACAGTCACATAATCTGAACATGGCCACCTCATCATCCTGTGTAACAAGGGCTCCCCCACTGCTTTCAACTCTGTCTTGGGTATCTGGGCTCCCTGGCCCTGGCCAGCTTCATGGCATTCATGGCTAGGAACCTGCCTGACAACTTCAATGAAGCCAAGTTCCTGACCTTCAGCATTCTGGTGTTCTGCAGTGTGTTGCTCACCTTCTTACCTGTCTACCACAGTGCCAAGGGCAAAGTCATGGCTGTGGAGGTCTTCTCCTTCTTGGCCTCCAGTATAGGGCTCGTGGGCTGCATTTTTGCCCCCAAGGGCTACATCATCTTGTTAAGGACAGACAGAAATTATCTGCATGGCTTCAGGGATAAAAGACATTGAAGTCAAAATAAGCATTGTTGGGCTGGGGATGTAGCCTAGTGGCAAGAGTGCCTGCCTCGGATACACGAGGCCCTAGGTTCGATTCCCCAGCACCACATATACAGAAAACGGCCAGAAGCGGCGCTGTGGCTCAAGTGGCAGAGTGCTAGCCTTGAGCGGGAAGAAGCCAGGGACAGTGCTCAGGCCCTGAGTCCAAGGCCCAGGACTGGCCAAAAAAAAAAAAAAACAACAAAAAACAAAAAAAAAAAAGCATTGTTAAGAATAAACTCATATATTTTATTACTATATACAATTTTTGAACTAAATCTATAGTAATTTTCCAGTCTTATGTTTGTTTATATTATGGAAAAGTTAGTTCAATTAATAAGGGTGTATTGCTTACATTTTTTCTTATGTATTTTCCATTCCGTCTATTTAATATGTATTTAATCTTTATTCCAATTTTTGGTGTCTTTTGAGCGAAGTCCAAGGTGAACTGGTAAATTCTCTTCTTCTGCTACATCTATCCCAGAAGAATGTTCAGGCACCCAGATGGGGAGCAGCAGGATATTAACAAGATAGCCTCAAGAAAACACAGAGTGGGACGAGGAAGCCCTTCAACTCAGAGGATAAAATCTTGGGTGTTGATTCTTGAGAGTAGTTACACTGTGACTAAAATGAGGGGAAAAGGCAAAAGAACAGCAGAGAGAAAAGGAGACAGGGGAGGGGAATGAAAAAGTGGAGAGGGTGGAGTAGGAGAGAGGGACAGACAGAGATGTCAGAGACAGAGGGAAATGGGATTCAATGTATTGTTACTCTGTGTATGCACAGAAGGCAGATTGCTGACAATAAATGTTTAGGAATTTTGTTTTTATTACCCAGATGTTGTTTCTTTCATTTTCTTTTTTAACATTGTTTTATTATTATTATTTAACGGTGATGTTCAGAGGAATTACAATTACAAACGTCATAGAAGTATTACATTTCTTCTTGGACAATATCACCCCTTGCGTCTCTCTGTCCCAGTTTTTCCTTCCCATCCCCACCCACAATTTTTATCCTTCCTTTTCAACAC
This sequence comes from Perognathus longimembris pacificus, assembly GCF_023159225.1. Lineage (NCBI taxonomy): Eukaryota > Metazoa > Chordata > Mammalia > Rodentia > Heteromyidae > Perognathus > Perognathus longimembris. Next base: position 43,761 of record NW_025961414.1, read on the forward strand.
AGTGTCCAGAGAGTACCAACGCTTCATTTGTTTACCCTCCATTTGGTCCCTCCATTTCTGTGCCCCCACTCACACACCTAAAGAAAATAAATGAGCAAACAAGACCAAAGGGAATGAAAACAAAACTAACAACCATGAAAAACAAAACGTTGTTTCCCTTTACTTGAATTTATTACAGTAAATAGCATTTTATATGATAGGATGCACATAGGTATTGTGCCTTTGTCTTCCTCTCCTATGAATATCTTCCATTGGTCTCACTCTGTTGGAATGCCTAGAGACAAAGTGTATAGGGCTCATCCTTTAATGTTTTCGTGTCAATCTTGCAGCTTTAACTCAGCGCCTGTTTACTGTCCCTGAGCTTTTTTTTAAATTTGCTCATGGCTAATACTCTACTACTTGAGCCACACATCCACTTCAGACTTCTTGGTGATTGACTGGAGATAAGAGTCTCACAGACTATTATGACCATTGTGGCTTTGAACCAAAATAATCAGATCTCAGTCTCCTGAGAGAAGATAGGATTAGAGGCATGAGTCACTGGGTGCCTGGCTATTTCTTCCTGTTTTTATCCACGTCCCAGAAGATTTTGTGCTTCCTCAAAGTGCTGCTAAATATGATAGATCAGCCATACCTTTTAATTTAGTTCCAGTAGAATATCACACTCTTTTTGCTAGGTGACACAGAGCTTTCCAAAGTCTGCATTTTCAATAGCACAGCTTTTATATTGTTAAAATTTAAGTCTCAGTGAGCTGACTGTATTGTATGAGTTTAAGCAAAGCTTTTCAAACTTTGTATACATACAATATTTCTTTAATCAATAAATAGAATATTCTTGTTTTATTTTTATTTCCTAAGCAATTAATCACTCAGAGATGGGGGAGTTTTATATAGATTTTATTCAACTTTTGGGGGGAATTTTGTTTTTAATTATTTCAACCTTAATTTCATTTATGTTGGTGCATTGGAATATATTAAGGAAATGCAGAGATTTTGTTGAAATTGTTTTGTGAATATTGCTCTAGTGGAGACTTTACACAGTATCCCAAATCTCATGTACACATATTACCATGTCCTTGTGTAAAATGAAAAATATTATTTGTTCAATGTAAAAGCACAAAATATAATTCCATTCTGTACTTGACAGTCTTGATGTCTCATGATTATTTTGCTACTAGGTCACCTCAAACTCCTCATTTTATGGGTCTCTTAAATCACAACATCTGATTTACACTTGCTTCTTATAAAGGACCTCTTTTGATTAAAGATATATAGCCCCACATCACATGGTAACATCTACTCAGATGCTTTAAAGAAGTATTTTGAGGATAAATCACAAAACATTATGGCGAACAACATATATTGGGAAAAGCCAGACTATCCTTTTCAGCCCTGTATTTGGAAATAGCTGATTCTCCCATCAGAATAGAGGAGACAATGTGGAGCCTTGCACCCAGGGAAGAACACAATCTGGAAGAGATCACAAAGGAAAATGACAATGAATTCAAACATTTCAAAGTCGACCCAGTGACAATGGAAAGCAGTGAGTCTTCTTTAGCTTAGAAAACGAAGTAACTGTACCTGGATCCTCAGAACATGAGTACAATTTCAAAGGAAGATAATTAGCTGTTTTCCTCCTCATTCTCCCTGTCTCTAGAAAAAAATCAAGGAAATGTTTGCAAGAAAATCACATCAAATAACTTTTAAAATCGCTAGGCCAAAAGCTGAATTGAGTTAGAAATGTAGAGAGGTCCATGGCACACTGGCCTCATAGAAAATTATTAGAGGACAGGATTATTTCTATTTGGTTCTGTGTGTGTGTGTGTGTGTGTGTGTGTGTGTGTGTGTGTGTCTGTGTGTGTGTCCTTCTTCTCTATCAGTCTATCTACCTATACAGCTATAGTATATATAGTATGTAGTTGTATATATGTATTTAGTATATACATATACTTGTATGTATACCTGTGTATATGTGTGCATATATATGTACACACACATATATATATACATATATATACATACATATATGCACACAGGTTAGGTCCACCCAGGAATATTGGCCCTTGTTTGTTTTCTCTCCATCTATAACCAGACATAGACCCCCCCATCCCCTTTGTTCCCTCTCCATTCAAGACTGCACCTGGTCTTCCACCAGTACCTGTAGCCAAGGTAACAGGTCACCACCCACCTGCATGACAGTGGAGGTCCTCTCGGCTCTTTGATCACTTCCTTCTCCTCTGAGGTCACTCCCTCATTCATTTCAGTCATGCCTCCTTTCCTTCCCTTTTAGAATCTCTCTTCATGAGGAGTCAGGCAGCTGTGTGCTAGGCCCTACTCTAGAGTAGAGCTCAGAAGTTTGGCCCTCCCAAATAAACTATTTTCTGCCAGAACTACATGGCTGTCTACTTTCATCAACCATATATAAATATACATACACCTATGCATGTGTGTGTATATATATATATATACATACATACATTCTCTCTTTCTCTCTCTATATATGTATACATATGTGTGTGTTGTGTGTTTGTTTTGTCACCACTAATCTCTCTCTATATACATACATATGGAGAGAGAGCCCTAGCCTAGTTTGTGTGTGTGTATGTGTGTGCATGTGTCTATTCTCAGTGCCTGGATCAATACCATTACATGCTTATTTGACATAATGTGTAAGGACAATCAGCTCCTTCCCAGATAATCCTCTGTAACTAGACTCTCTCCTTTCAGAATCCCTGCTCTGTCTATATCTAGGTTAAGGCTGGTCCTTCCAGAAGGAATTTGGTACTCTCTTCATGAATAAGACTTCTTTATTTCATCCGCATAGTAATTGAGTCTTTGTGGTCCTCTTATCTAGAATCCTGTATTATTTATCATGTTGAAATATATTTTTGACTTTTATCATACAGTGTGTTTAATTGTAAATTTACAGGCATATTGTAGATACAATAAATGAGGGAAATCATGCAACCTGGGATTTACTTGGGTCTGGCTTACTTTGCTTAATATATATATATTTTTTTCCATGTCCTCCCATTTCCTCCCAAATAGTACAATATTTTTATTTGTGATGGAAGTGTAGAATTCCATTGTGTACATATGCTACATTTTCTTGGTCTATTCATCCACTGAAGTCCTGGAAGCAATGGCTGGCTGCAGAGGCTCTTCTGATTTATGAGTGAGCTATGTTCCCACTGGCTGCAAAGGTAACCACATGAGGACACATAAGGCCGAGCAATGTGCTCATTGAATGTCTCCACTCACAGTTTCTTTCTCTGTGATCATACTTGTACCCATCTTCTCCAAAATACTATGTCCATGAAGGCTTAAGCTGCAAATGACCTTCGGGTGTTTTTTACCTTATTTTTCAAGCCCCAAAATATTAGAGCTAAAGCTTAAGATAAAACAATACAGCACAAAGAACAACAACAGTGAAAAATTTTGTATAGCAGCAAATAAAAGCAAGAATTGGCAAAGGGGATTATATCAAACTAAAACCTTTGGCACATGAAGTAAAGAACCAACAGACATTATATGGCCTAGAGATTTTGCATATTAAACACATGGTAAGGGATTAATAACCAGAATATGGTGGAAGCACAGAAACCTAAACTCCTAAGGAATAAACTGGACAACTGACTAATGGGAAAATAAATTTAAAGATTTCTCAAAACCAGAATGTATAGATGGCTCACAAAAGTATACAAAAATATACTAAACCTCTTTTGGATAAGGAAAATGAAAAGCCAAATGACACTGAATTTTATGTCACTCCAGTGACAATGTCTAGCTTACTATCTAGTAACAAATGCTGCCAAGAATGAAGAGACAGAGCACACTTACACACGAATCATGGGAATTTAATTTCATCCATTATGGAAATCTGTATGTATATTCCACAAGAAACTATAAAAATATTTATGGTATTAATCACAGCCATGTGAAGCTCAGGCCCATTGCATGCATACATGTACATGTCTCAATAAGATCTCTGTACATATGCCACCAAGAATTTTCAAATTCAGTGATAAAATCCTGTATAATGAAATGAATATACAGGTATAATAGACCAGTATCAATCTCATTAGAAAGGCTTTTTTTACATTCTTCATTTTTAAATTTCTTGTACTGTTAAGCCCTTCATGTCTTTGTGATAGCCACAGCATGGTTATGGGCGATTGTAACATAATGTATATCCATCACTGCAGTTATGCACAGAGTATGTTCACTGCCCTGATGGACTTGTCTTCTCCATGGTGATAAAACTCTCTCCATTGAATTTGGGTCTAATTTATTTTGAGAAGAGGAAAACATAGAATTAAGAAGAATTTCATCAATTACTCTATGTTCTCAGAGAAGTGTATCAGGAAAGTAACCTTTTCTATGTTAGAAAGTTTAGTAAAAATGAGCTGTTTGAAGGTAAAAGTTCAGGATGGAAATGGACAACTCAATTTTGGTATTGGCCTTGACTTTTTGAAGAGAAATGGCAGCATTGTTGCTTCCTTGGGCAATAGTAACAGGGTGCATTTGTGGAGGGCTGTGCACATAGAATTCTTGTTGAAACCTGCTTGAATCAACCAGTAATATGTGATGGCTGTAATGGACGTTGGGTGTGTGAACTGACCCTGTGGATACAATGTACTAATATTGTATTCTGGCCATTTCCATGCACCATCTGATGCAATCCAGTTGCCTCATCCCAAATAGATTTCATGCAAAAAGTTTCTGGGCACACATGTAGATCCAAATATATCAAAAATAACTTCATCCCAAGCCTCTTCTATCTGTGACCTTAGAGGAAATCATTGCTCCTGCGATGAAGGACGAGAATGGCAAGCATGTTTTCCAAAAAATATTTTTTTCTTGGATGCAAGGCCTCAGATGCAGAGCCCCAGGAAAGTACTTTACACATTGTTCCTGGGGGTTCACAAGACACTACAATGAAAGTTGGACAATAGTGTATATCACTGTCAATAAAAAGTACATGTACACCTATACAAACATAAGAATATACATACCAGACACTGTGGGCCTCACTTCCAGAGAGAATTTCAGGTTGGCAGATGATTCAGGGATGTGCCCTTTCATTTTCAAGTTCCTTCTTCTCCACCTTCTCCTCCTTGACAGGTCCTTGGCTGGCACTAGCTGCTTTTCCAAGATGAAGCAGCCAGCAGTCATGGATGGCGATATGATGATTGCTGGGTTTTTCCCTCTCTACACCTTGGGAACAGATCACAGTAACAGCAGTGCTTCCAACTACAAAGAGAACATGCTGTAAGTAACACGTTGTATTTCCATTTCCTGTTTCGTTCTCAGGATGTGCAACAGGTGAGGGAACTCTAGATGCACACACGAATGTCTTCCCTAACCTGACCTCCCATCCCTAGTGCACCGGAAAGAGCTCAGTTTAATTATTTTATCCTGTAACTGTTTTTGAGTAATTTCCTGCATGTTAGTCAGATAGGACTCTGATTTCCTTTCACATCGCTTCTCCTTTGCATGTCTGGTAAGCTCTTCAATTTATGTCCACATCCCTGAATCTTCACCATCCCAGCTGTCATGGTGGATGATGAAGTGATGTTATGACAAACAACCTGAGTCAGTGGCAAAAGTTCGAAACTAAAAGGCTTCAAACACATTTCCTACCCCACAGCCCAGTGGTCTGAGAAGATTTCTTTGGTAACTCTTATATTTTGAGGACAATGATAAAATTCTTCTTCCACTCTAGTGGTTCACGGCTGTAAATCTAACTACTCAGGAAGCTGATAGCTGAAGACTGAGGTGTGAAGCCAGCCCAGGCATGAAAATACATGAGTATTTTATCACCAATTAATCACTCAAAATTTGGAACAGTAGCTGTGTCTCATGTGACAGAGTGCTAACCTTCAGCAAAAAACCTTGAGGACAATGAATTCAGACTCTTGATTTCAAACCATAACACACAGGTGCACATGCTCACACATTCCATCTCTCTTTCTCTGTCGGGCTGTCTGTCACTCCTTCTCTCTTCATGTAAGCATGTAGTTACTGTTTCAAACTAGGCACCGTATCATTATTTTGTGCCAGATATATTCCCCCAAATCCAGGTTTTGGCACGCAGTATCAATGATCCCTATGGAACAATTTCATCTGCAAAAAACAAGATCTACTTTAGTTATGCACATATGTGTCCTTGGCTTTTGATCTGCACTAGAGAGGATCACTAATAAATGAATTTACAAGATAAGAGAGGAAAAAAAAAGGATGGAAAAGAAAAATGGCTATGAGGAACATCAAGAAATTCTAGAAGTCTATTTGAGTCCTCTTGTCTTAGAAAATGTCATTGCCTGTATCATTTGTAGTATTTTTCAAATGCTGGTGTGATAATTGTAGCCTGAGGTTGCTGTCCACCATCAAGAGCCAAGATGAGCCGGATAGGAGTTAATCTTTTTCCTGCTATAGGAGATATATGTCACATCTATGTTTGTTTATCATTCTTTCTATTGTGCTTGTCTTGGAAACCTGGGGCTTTGGAAATATCCCTGAGCTTTTGTTGTTGTAGAATTTTCTCTTTATTTTATTGATTATTGCTGCTGGATTTTTATTTATTTTTGCCAGTTCTGGGTCTTGAACTCAGAGCCTGGACACTGTCCCTGAGCTTCTTTTGCTCAAGACTAGCACTCTACCACTTGAGCCACAGAGCCACTTCTGGCTTTTTCTGTGTATGTGGTACTGAGGGAATAAACCTAGGGCTTCATGCATGCTAGGTAAGCACGCTACTGCTAATCCACATTCCCAGCCCATGATGCTGTGTTTTGATTCTGTTTCTTTTTTTTCAACCTGATTATTTCATTCTTCCTACTAATTTGGGGTTTGGTTTGCTGGTTCTTTTAGATATAGTGTAGGTTTTCTAGTTCAGTATCTTTCCTATTGAGTTAAGAGAAGTTTGTTACAGTATCCTTTTAAGCCTTCCTTCACTATATCCATGGATTCTGATTATATTTTCATTTGTTCCTAGGTTCAGTTCATATCTTGAAATTTGGCATGAAAAACAATTCACTTTATCATTCACTAATTATTTAACTAAATTGAATTTTTTACTGTAATTATAATTTAACTATTGAATTATGGATGAGAAATTATTCATACCCATGCTATAGATATAATTTCTGCCTCAATATCTATCCTTATTACATGTGATCTGCATGTGTGCTCAATCTACTTCCGACAGTTAAAAACTGTGGCTGTTTTTTTTTTCCTATCCCATTCCATGATTCCTACTGAGAATATTCTGTAAGTTATCAAGAGATGTTTTACTTATAAGTTGGTTGACATGTTATGTTAGTGTGTGTGAAAATCACTTGGTCAGCATGGAAATTAACTTTGATGCTTCCATGTTGATTTTGTCTGAATGATTTCTCCATAAATACTTCAGCTAGTATTCCACTGAGGACTACCTCAAAGTCTTCTAATAAAGTTCCGTGCTCGGCCAGTGTGTAAATATATATTCTGAGTTATTATTTCCTCTTGTAGATTTGATACCTTCTATTATTGCATAACAAATTTTCCACTTTTCATTTCTTTCATTGAAGTCTACTTGTGTGACATACTGCAGAATCTCCTGTTTTCTTTTGGCTTTTATTGGCCTGAACTGCCTACACCACTCCTTTCTTGGGATCACTGAGGACCTCTGGTGTTGAAGTGCGTATCTTGGAATCAACCTATCATTTGGTTTGAGTTTTTGTTCATTCAGCCATTGTAGTTCTCACAGGTAGCATTTTCTGCATTTCCACTCCCAGTCATTGTTGACAGATCACGTCTCATTACTGCCATTATTTAAGTTTTTCTCCAGATATATTGAAGCTTCTTCCACTCTTTCTCTACTTTTAGAGACCTCCTTGGTTATTAAGTGAGCCTAATATTAATGAATTTTTATTTCTGAATTATGAGTTTTCATTTCTCTATTACAGATGTTCTCATAATTAAGGACCTTAAAATCGATTCCAGAAAAAATATTTTGGAATAATTACAATAACCTGGGATAATAATACGGATGATAGAAAAAGAGAAAACACTTACACAGTCCATGAGTAAATGTACAGATATTTATAATGAAATCTTTTAATATTTTAAATGAAATATTAAAACCAAATAAAAATTGCAACTGCAGTGTATTCCTCTCACCATTTTCAGTATTGGAGATCTAATTTTACATTGTTCTACAGTAATTATGACACAAAGTTATAATAATAATTTTCCTTCTGCTTAAGAATTGTGTCTCGGTTTGCTAACACATTTACATGCTTAGACCATTCTCAGCCCTGTTATGCACACATTCTAATGGGTAAATTTTATACATTCATGTATATTTTTCCAGTTCGTTAGTGGCCTTTTGGCCAGAATATTTTAGTATTTGTTGTAGAACAGGTCTGGTGAAATATATTCTCTTGATTGTGCTTGTGTGGGAATAACTTGTTGTAGATGTATGTATGTGTATATGTATATATATATATGTGTGTATGTGTGTGCTGTATATATATATATACATATATTGCCTTTAGATATCTTATTTGCATTACTGTCTATATTAGGAACTTTAAATTCTGTCATTACATATAAGAACAAGCATTTCTATGTTTTGGCTTTCATAAACATCTATGGAATCTCTCAAATGCTAATATTTGCTTTTTGAAACACTGTTGCCAACTTTGGCAAAACGTTTTCAATATATCTTCATTGATACTTTCAAGTTACTGCTTAGTTTGTGTATGTTCACTTAGATTTTCTTCAAGCTCACTTTTTTCTTCTCCTTAGAAGACATAACTAACATGATAGGCTTCCATTGTGAAATTTCACGCATACAAATACTTTTCTTGATCCACTTTGTTCTTCATTTGGATTTCCATCTTGCCTCCATGCTTTTTTGAATAATGAAGTGTTGATTTCATATGAATTTCTTCAGAATGTGTGTGCACACACATGCACATGCGTGCCCACACACACACACACACACACACACACACACACTCATAGACATGGCAGGAAGAAACAAAGGTACTTTCATCTTCTATCGTCCCCTATGTTCCCTTCTTTCCAGTTTCTTAATCTAAATATGTTCAAAAGATAGTAGTAATCACTACATTTTATGATGTTGGACTTGGAACTTGAATTTCAATGTAAAGCTTACATACAATTCTCTCCTCATCACCCATATTTTAGGTGCCTCTCTCCATGAAGGTACTCAATGCTCGATGCATCCCTTTTTTTGTTATATAAATAAAAATAAAATTCCAATTTTTGCCAGTCCTGGGACTTGAACTCAGGGCCTGCACACTGTCCCTGTGCTTCTTTTGTTCATGAATGGCACTCTACCACATGTGCCACTTCTGGCTTTCCTGTGTATGTGGTATTGAGGAATCAAACCCAGGGCTTCATGCATTTTAGGCATGCCCTCTTCCCCTAAGCCACATTCGCATGAATAAGACATTATGTTGGAGATGAACTGCACAACTTGGGGAGGAAGGCTAAGGGGGAGGGAAAGTGGGAGAGAAATGAGAGAAGGGGTAACAAATTTGACAGGAAATTTACTCATGACCTTACATATTTAACTGTAACTCCTTTGTCCATTACCTTTAAAATAAAATTAAATTTAAAAATAAAATAAAATAAAAATAAGATTCCCTTATCTGATATTTGAGCTCTTGTTCTGGTTGATATTGCAGAGAGAGCTGTTCAATATATTGGGTATGTGAGCAGAGATTCCTATAGAATCTTGCTTTAATTACAGTATGCTTCTGAACTATGCTCTTCAATTGAAGATTTTTTGGTTAGCCTGACCTGCCACATAACCACATGACATAAACTCTGACTTAAAACACAGAAGTTTTTCACACAGGTGGAGCTCGTTACTCCAAGATAAAGACAACAGAATGTTTGGTTTCTCTGGTAATTATATAGGACTCTAGACATTACACACTGAGGCCAAAGGCGTATTTGCATAAGAATGTTTAACAATGGAATAATAGCTATGTGTAGATGATCATATAAAATAATACTCTATGCAATGAACTCCAAGAAAAGGAGACACGACATTTTTAGTTGTCATTGTTGCTGTTTTCATTTTCTTTTCCTTTATTCTTGTTTGATTGTATGGGGGTGGGATTGAGTTTACAAAAAAAGTCAAAGAAGGTTGACAAAGTACAACAATGCTACTCACTAGACACTATGTGGAAAATGAACTGTTATATCTTGTGGGTGGGGACAGTAGTGAAAAATAATGAGAGAATGACAGAAGAGAAGATATGGTTAAATAGAATTGTACTCATTATTCACTACCTGAAGCAGGTGACTGTAATCCCTCTCTGTATCAATACCACTATAAAATTAAAAAATCATAAAATAAAAGAAAAATGATTTAGCTACTGTGCATATATATATATATATATATATATATATATATATATATATATAGTGTCTCATGAAAGCCTATTCCAGTTGTAATGGACAAGAGGATTTTGCAGTGGTGCCTGAGGTAGCAAGGAATAAACAAACTCTGGTTATTGGTACAAGTAAGTTTCTGAATCTCATTCATAGCAAATTACCTTCATATCCTTATATAATCTTATATGCAAGCTTAATACAGTACAAACATCTTCCATACCAATTGAGGGGAATTCTTTCTAACATATTCCTTGGCATAGAAGCAAAGTTTCAGTCCAGCAAAATAATAAGTTTTGAAATACTTTGAAATTTCTGAGCTCATTACACAGGTTTACCTTCAAGATCTACCAGTGTGTTTTGGCCTTGATTGTTGCTATTGAAAAGATCAATAAAACTCCTGATTTCTTATGTAACTTGACTCTGAGATTTAATACCTCTAATGCAGAATTTAGCTTCTCAACAACATTTGAAAATCCCTTCATTACAATTATTTATTTATTTAATTATTTATTAAATTTTGTTGACAAGTTGTTGTGCAAAAGGGGAAGAGTTACATAATGGGGCAGTGTGAACATTTCTTGTGATATCTTACACCCTCGTTTTTCTTACCTTCCCTAGATCAGAGGGATATATACAATACCCATACAATATCTAGTGTACCAAAAACATACACAGTAGCCATGTGGCATATGCCAAAGGAAATTCACCTAGAACTTCAAACATAATGTCAACAATAGTTTGCTTATCCTTGTCTTATATCATCATATATACATAGCTGTTGAGCTACTGTGATTCACCGAGAGGTCTATTTTAGACCTTTTTCTGTTTAGTAGTTGTTTAGTTTTAGATACATAATGTAAGGTCGCTGTCCCAAACCTGTGGAAATACCATTTGACAAGAAGATATTGTTTCACAGAATTGGTCTCTAATGTCCCCCCACCCCCACCTTAGCAGTCATATTTCAAGGAGACTATGCCCCTTTGTTCTCTGTGTTCTAGGCTTGTCTCACTCAACATTATTTGTTCAAGTTCTAAGCATTTCCCTGAGAATACCAATATTTTATCATTTCTAATCGCTATGTAGTATTCCATTGTGTATAGGTACCACATTTTTTAGATCCATTCATCTGTGGTGGGGCATCTGGGTTGTTTCCATATTTTGGCTATTGTGACTTGTGCAGCAATAAACATGGATGTGCAGATGTCTTTTTGATATCCTGAGATCTGTTGTTCAGGACCTAGGAGTGGTACGGATGGGTCATAGGATAGATCTATGTTGAACTTTTTGAGGAACCTCCATACTGTTCTCCAAAGTGGTTGTACTAATTTGCACTCCCACCAACAATGGAGAAGGGTTCCTCTTTCCCTGCATCCCCTCCAGCATTTGTTGTTGCCTGAGTTCAGAGTATAGGCCATTCTAACTGGAGTGTGGTGGTAGCTCAGGGCTGTTTTTATTTGCATTTCCTTCATTGCCAGGGATGTTGAACATTTGCTCATATGCTTCTTTGCCATTTTTATCTCTTCTCCTGTGAAGTCTCTCTTTAGCTCCTTTGCCCATTTAATAATTAGTTTACTGGGCTTGGAGGGGGTTAGTTTTTTGAGTTTTCTTTAGATGACAGATATTAGGCCTTTTTCTGTTGCTGTGTTGGTGAAGATGTTTTCCCATATGGTTGGTTGCCTTTCTAGTTTGGTGGCTATGTCTTTAGCTGTGCAGAAACTTTTTTTGTAGTAGTCCCATTTGTCGAGGCTCTCCCCTATCTGTTATGCCCCTGGGACTATATTCAGGAAGATCTGTCCTGTGCCTATAAGTTCTGGCATCTTTCCTACTCTGTCTTTCAGTAGTTTCAGAGATTCCAGTCTGATGTTGAGGTCCTTGATCCATTTTGAGTTGATCTTGGTGCATGGTGATAGGCTAGGTCTACTTTGAGTTTTCTACATGTGGCTGCATAGTTTTCCTAGCACCAGGAGTTGAAGAGGCTATGTTTTTCCCATTGAATGTCCTTAACTCCTTTGTCCAATATCAGCTCATTGTAAGAATGCGGCTTTATTTCTGGGTATTCTATTCTATTCAATTGGTCTTCAGGTCTGTTTTTATACCAATACCAGGCTGTTTTTGTTATGATGGCTCTATAATAGAGCTTGAAATATGGTATTGTGATACCTCCTGCACTGCTTCTTTTGCCTAGAAATGTTTTGGCTATTCTAGGTCTTTTGCTGTTCCATATGCATTTATGGGTTGATTTCTCTATTCTAGTGAAGAACATAGCTGGGATATTGATGGTCATTGAATTGAATTTGTATAACATTTTGGGCAGTATGGCCATTTTCACTATATTGATTCTGCCTACCCATGATCATGGAGCTCTTTCCATCTCTTTGTGCCCTCTTTGATTTCCCTTTTTAGATTTTTTTAGTTCTCATTAAATAGGTCATTCATGTCTTTTGTTAGGTTAATCCCTAGGTAAATTATTCTTTTTATCTATTGTAAATGCTATTATGTCCATAATTTCCTTTTCTGCTTGTGCATTGCTGGTGTACACAAAATCTGCTGATCTTTGTGTGCTGATTTTGTATTCTACTACTTTGCCAGGATGGTTTATTAGGTGTAGGAAATTGGGGACTGATTTTTTTGGTCCTTCAGATATAAGATCATGTCATATGTGAATAGGGATAGTTTGATTTCTTCTTTGCCCATGTGGATCCCTTTGGTGTCCTCCTCTTGCCTTATTGCTATAGCTAGGGATTCCAGAAGTATAGTGAATAGAAGTGGGGAGAGTGGGCATCATTGTCTTGTTCCTGAGTTCAGGGGAAATGGTTTTAGTTTCTCCCTATTTGATATGATATTAGCAGTTGGTCTGATATATATGGCTTTTATTGTTTTAAAGAATGTTCCCTCTATTCCTGTTCTCTCCAGGGCTTTTAATATGTATGGATGTTGTATTTTGACAAGGGTTTTTTGGGCATCGGATGAGATGATGATGTGGCTCTTGGTCTTAGCTCTATTGTGGTGAATTACATTTATTGATTTTCGGATGTTGAACCATCCTTGGGTCTGTGGGATGAAGCCTACTTGATCGTGAAGTATGATTTTCTTGATCAGTTTCTAGATCCTGTTAGCTAATACTTTGCTGTTTTGAGTTTTTATTAGCTCTGTCTCTCTCATTTTTTAGGGAAATGGAATCACACATTTGAAGGGGAGAGACAAGACGGAATGTCAGGGAATTTGAATACTCCTTCATGGCATGCTGCAAAGGAGGAGGCAGAAGAGTTGAGGAGCTAAGACTGTGTAGCTCCTACACATTCACAAGTGCCCAGTGCAGGGTTGGAGCTTATTAGGATGCTTGTAATTTTGCTTCGCCCTTGTGGTTAAAAAGTTATCAGAGCTTTTTGAAAGTTCCTCTAATAAATTATACAGTGGCCTTTTAATATCTGGCAGTAAGGGTTTTTTAGAATGTCTGCTCAGGAGCAGAGAGCCCTGATTTGGAATGCCAAATCTCTAGCCTAAAAATAAATCTGGGTTCTAAGAAATTAAGTGTGTGTGTGTGTGTGTGTGTGTGTGTGTGTGTGTGAAATAGAGAACTCTGAATGTCAAAAATATATGGTGAATAGATCCTGGAATTGGAAATGCTGATATTTCCTTTTCTTTTTCAATGTTTTAAATAAAGGATGAATCTAAACAGACTTATCCGCCCATATGGTTGGCTTTTTTTTTTTTTTTGGCATTTTTCTTTTAGGTTTGTTTTATTTAAGTTTAATGTTAATTCCATGCTGTGTTTCAGTAAGAACAATACAGATTCTGTATCTGTGGCTCCAGTCAGATATCCAGTAGTACAAATTAGCTTCAAGTTACACATACTGAACAAAAGAGCTTGAGCGAGCAAAGGAGAGGGAGAGAAGAAGGGAGGGGAGGAGGAAGGAAGAAGGGATGGCAGGGTAGAGGGAAGGAGAAGAAACAAAGAACTGAACATGCATGCAGGCTTCTCCATATCACCTTCAATGCTAACCTGCTTCAGAGGGAGAGAAAAGGTAGGCAAGAATGAGCAGCCACGGATTGGTGAACTGTTACCAGCACTCACTTTTCAGCCAACACTTCAGCAGAGTTGGAAACACTTTTTACAGCAAAACCATTGCAACAAACTCCCCACCCCAAACAATCTTTAACCACTTCAAGTTAACACCCAATTAAATTTAAACATTGGTATAAAATTTGATTTAAACAATTAGAAAAAGGAAAAATGATTCACATATGCCTCTTTAGTGTGATCAATCTCTTTTTTAAGATGCATCACCTAGGAGTCTAATGGCTTTCAAATGTAATTTCCATTTCCAATGATCTTGCCACTTCTGGCATGGAGACAATACAGTAATGCTGAAAAAGCCTCTATACAGTCCTGTTAGTGTCTTAAAGAATCTAAAAGCTGGGACCAGTAAAATCCACAGAAGTTCACTCTTGCCTTTAAGAACTTTTGAAAACTGTTTAAAAAAAAACTGGGCAGGAACCTAAATTCTGAGACCAAATGTGAAAGTCAGATTTTGTGGTTCTCAGTGACAATGGGGACTTTCCAAGGGAAGGGGTGGGGAGGACTGGGGTAGTCAGAGATTGTTTCTCTTGTTGGCTTTTCTGTCTCACTGATTTTCATCTACCACATCCTGCAGCGCTTCCTTATTCTGCTCTTCACCGTCCCTGCATGTCTGAAGTCCATAGTGTCAGATTATCACATAACAACTGCACGATAAGTGTAGAGTCCTTATAGCTTTCTTCACTCAGAGTATCCAGATCTGCAATTGCATCATCAAAAGCTGCTTTTGCCAACCTGCAGGCCCTGTCAGGAGAATTAAGAATTTCATAGTAGAATACGGAAAAGTTGAGAGCAAGACCTAAACGAATTGGATGCGTTGGTGGAAGTTCTGTCATTGCAATATCACTAGCAGCTTTATAAGCCACTAGGCTGTTTTCCACTGCCTCCTTCCGGTCTTTTCCTGTGGCAAATTCAGCCAGATACCTGTGGTAGTCCCCTTTCATTTTATAATAGAAAACATTGGACTCGCCAGTGTTAGCTGCTGGAATATGGTGTTTGTCGAGTACATCCAGAATGTCACAACAGATTAACTTTACTTCAGTCTCAACCATTTGCCAATATTCCTGAATCATTTTTAGTTTGTTTTCTCCTCCCTTGTTTTCTTCTTTCTGTTCGATGCTGCTAATTATTCTCCAGGAGGCTCTTCTAGCTCCAATCACATTTTTATACGCAACAGATAGGAGACTTCTTTCTTCAACTGTCAGCTCCACATCCATTCCTGCTACTTTCTTCATTGATTCCACCATTTCGTCGTATCGCTCAGCCTGCTCAGCCAGCTTCGCCTGGTACACCAGAGCTTCCCGATCATCCATAGCTGCAGCGGCTCCTGCAGGGTCTGCATGAAGGATGGAAGCGGATTGCGTCTCCCACTCTCTCTCCCTCTCGCTCTGCGTCCAGGCAGCAAAAATGGCGGCGCCTCCATCCCTGGTTAGCTTTTCAATACTGTGTTTTGGAGAAATTCCAAAATAAAAAATTAGGATGAAATCAGTTGGTTCTTTTTGCTTCATGTTTGTATTTCCTGTTAGTTATTATTGGTTGACTCTGCTTTTTCTTTCCAAACTCTGGAGTAGGGTTGGAATACTAGGGTCTAAGAAGCCTGAATTCTGCTTCTAACACAGAGAAAAGAAGCATAACTCCACAAGGCCACTGGAGAGTCTGACTTACAGTCTGTGCTTCCTGCTCCTTCAGCTTTGAGGTTGCTATAGGGCCAGATCTGAAGATTGCATCATTTGTTTATTTCATTTATTTATAGTGATTGATTCTTATGGACACGTGGACTTTACGTTTTTACCCAACCATATTTTTCCAATATTTCCTGAGGGACAAAACTTAAATTAAAAAAGAAAATAAGTGTTAATTTCCATCCATCATCCTGTGTGGTGATTACAATCCCAATCATCTCGCTTTTCATCAACAATTGTAATATGAATTCCAATGAAGAGGGAGAGAGAAAATCCTCCTGTCCATGGGTATCGATATCTGAATCCAATCAATAGATCAATGCAAATGGTGGGAAATGGACACCATCAGGGTTTGATGACCAACTCATGGAGAAAAGAGGAAACAAAAAGAAAAGGGAAATATTATACAATAATAATAATAGGGTAATCTAACTTACATTAAAATTATAAAAAATAGAATTATTAATTACATGCAAATTATAAATAATTGTAATAATCATGAATTTTATATAAATTATCAATGATTTATAATTCTTATATACTATGTGTGATAATATATATGTAATAGGTATAAAAAGAGATACAAATTTATTACATATGATAATATATGTAATAGACATGAAATGACATACAAATAAGAGATATCACATATAAAATATATGAAAGTAAGATGCACATAAATACATAATATACCACATGCAACGTGGGACAGAATCTATATATACATATAAAGAATAATAGATGATGTACATCATAAGATATGTATAATTAAAAATAAAAGATACTGAACCAAATGATGCCTCATCCATCACAGGGCATAATAATTATACTAATAATATATTTAGGAAAATTACAATATAGATAACATATATACAGTATACATAATTATAACAATAATAAATTATATATAATTTATAAATACAATAATTATAACAAATATGTAATATAGAAATTGTACATAACTATAATTAATTATTAGTATTGACAATAATAAATAATCAGAAAGCAAATAAGTATAAGTTTAAAGAATTATAATTCTAAATTACATAAACATTATAAATAATTGTAATCATAAATTAGATAAATTATAATAATGTTTTAAATTATAAATAATTATAAATATAAATCACATTAACAGATACATAATTATACATTACTAATAAATTATACTTAGAATAACAATAAATAATTACAAATTATATATAAATTACAAATAATTATAC
Organism: Perognathus longimembris pacificus; assembly: GCF_023159225.1. Classification (NCBI taxonomy): domain Eukaryota; kingdom Metazoa; phylum Chordata; class Mammalia; order Rodentia; family Heteromyidae; genus Perognathus; species Perognathus longimembris. The sequence continues at coordinate 61,160 of NW_025961414.1, forward strand.
ATTCTTAATTAGAACTATAAATCATTTCAAGGATATATTATGAATCACTATAAGAAAATTGTACATTAATTATAAATAATTATGATTATAAATTATGTATAATTTGTAAATTATTAATAATTATAATCATGATTCTAAATGACATTTAAATTATATATAATTGTAATTGTTCAATATATACACATCATAATGATAAATGACCATAAATTATATACACACCAAAAATAATGATCATCATAAATTATGTATATTGATGAGTAATTATGATTATACCCATTAGAAATTATATGCAAATTATAACTGATCATGAATTATCAATAATCATTATGATGACAAATAATTAATTATGTTACAGATAAATTATAAATAATTATAATCCTACATTATATTTTGATTATAAATAATTACAATCATTATAAATTATACATGACTTGTAATTACAGTAATTACAAATTATACATAAATAATTAATAATTATAATGATTATGAATAATTATAATGATATATTATATATAATTATAACCAAACATTTTATATAAATTATATAATTATAAATAAATTATTAATAATTATAAATTAGTATAAATCACAATTACGAATAATTACGGTTATAAATTACGTAGAAAGGACGACCCACAGGACGGAGAACAATGATGTCACCACCCAGAATTGTGGGTAATCAATCCCCTGCCCTGTTTCGCGAGCGCACTGGAGCCCAGAGGCTCCCTACTAGGCAGTCCAGCCTGCTGAGCCTGCCCAGAAACATCTGGTGGCCCTCCGCCCGGAGGTTCCAACTGTTGTGCATGTGCAATGGTGCCTGGTCCCCCTCTGCTCAGCAGTCCAACCTGCTGCACACCTGCAGTTTGCCTGGCGCCTCCCTGCTGGGCGGTCCAGCGTGCTGACTACCTTCAGTGGCACCTGGAGGCTCCCTGCTTCACACTGCAGCCTGTCATGGTGCACTAACACCTGGTAACTCCCTGCTCCGCAGTGTAGGCTGTTGCACATTTGCACTGTTGCCCAGAAGCTCCCACGTGGCGGTCCAGCTTGCTGCGCATGTGCAGTGACACCTGGTCCACTCCTGCTGTGCATGCGCAGTGAAGCCTCTTGGATGTGTGGCATCCCCAGCCCTGCTGGCCCATGCGCAGCAGGCTGGTGTGGAGGGGGATGGTCACCGCCTGATGATGCCACAAGTGTCATTCCGTTCACTGTGATGACGCCAGGAAGTGAAGCAGCCAGAGCTGTCGCGGTGGCAGCTGGCGGAGCAGGTTTCCACAGAGGGAGTGGACGTTGCCACCTCCATGATGACGCCCCCTCCCTATCCCCGGATACCCGGCGTTGGGCTCCTGGGCTGGAGTGAGGCGCCTTTAAGCTGCGCGGCTGGGGCCGAGAAACCAGGAAGCCCAGGGTTTGAGTGCTTGAGGGAGCAGGGCCTTAGCACCTGGGGGTGGGGCCTAGGGGACTTGAAGCTTGTCGAGGGGCCCAGAAACATCATTGTGACGTGGCGGGCGGGGCTTAAGAAAATGGAGGTGCTGGGGGCATAGTGTGCCTGGTGTGGTGTCACAGTGGGCGTGGCCATGGAGCTGGACTGTCGTTGGGGCATGGGTGGCCTGGCCTGCCTGAGGATTTGGGGTCATGGCCTGGTAGGAAGTGGGGTACAGGGGGCTTGACTTGGTAAGAGGTGAGGCCTTGGGGCGTGGCCTACCAAGGGGTGGCTCTTGAGGCCAAGACGTGGCTGGAGTGAGGAGGCTATGTTGCTGTGGACCTGGCCTGGCTGGTTTGAGGGCTTGGAGGCATGGCCTAGTTGAAGTGAAGCCTTGGGGTCATGGCCTGCCTGATGTGAGGGCTTGTGGGTGTGGACTGGCATGGGGAGGCCTTGGGGGCATGGCTTGGTTGGCAGAAGTGGTGTCACTGGGGGCGTGGCCTGGCAGAAGTGATGATTTTGGGTGGGGGCATGGCCTGGCATCCCTGTGCTCCTTGGGGATGTGACCTGTCATTCATGGGAGTGATCTGCCATCCAGGAATGTAGCCTGGCATCCTGTGCACCTCGGGAGCATGGCCTGGTCTCCCTGGCTCGTTGAGGGCGTGGCCTTTTGTTCAGGGGTGTGGCCTGGTGTCCCCTTGCTCCTCCTCAGTGTGGCCTGGAGTTCCTTGGCTGCTCAGGGTCGTGGCCTGGCATCTGTATGCTCCGTGGGGGCGTGGTCTGGCATCCCTGCAATTCGCGGGGACCTGGCCTGTTGTCCCTGAGCTCCTCAGGGGCGTGGCCTTGCTTATTACAGTTTTATTGACTTCTATCCTATTTACATTCGTATTTATTTATGTATAACTTATGTATTTTAACATTTATCAGTTACTTATGATTTATAGTATTTATCATTTATAGTGTTTACCATTTATAATGCTTATCATTTATAATATTTGTTATTTATTATGTCATTTGTTTATTTACTTATAATTTATATTTTTTATTATTTAAAGTGTTTATCATTTATAAAGTTTATCATTTATTGCTTATTAGTGATTTACTGATTCATATTTTATTTATATTTGTATTTATTTATTTATAACATTATAATACTTATTCATTATTTACTTATGATTTACAGTATTTATCATTTACAGTGTTTACTCTTTATAGTATTTATTGGCATTTACATATTTGTATTTAATTATTTATAATTTATTTATTATAACATTCATCATTTACTTAAGATTTATAGTATTCATCATCTACAGTGTTTATCATTTATAATATTTTTATTTATTGGTAATTGATTTTAATATTGTGACATAATTTTTTATTTATTTTCTAGGAGTTGAAAAGTTCTGGAAGTCTTTGGAAAACATGAAGAATAAACAACCAGAACTCAGCTGAATGTGGTCCTCATTTCCTTTTTTTTCTCCTCTATATCTATTTATTTCTCCAGGCCCTGAGATCATCGTGTCATGAAATGTCTGGCGACAGAGAGATAGACAAGGAGACAGACAGACTTACAGGCAAACAGACACATAGACATATACACAGACAGACTCAGAGACAGACCAGTGGACAAGGAGACAGACAAACTCACAGCTAGACACAGACAGACAGGGAGACAGACTCATAGGCAGACAGAAAAGACAGACCTGCATACATTGAAGACAGACACACAAACAGAGACAGACATGGAGACAGACAGGCAGACAGACAGACACAGAGACTTACACATAGATACACACATATAGGCATAGACAGACTCAGAGGTAGACAGACAAATAGACAAGGAGACAGAAAGACAGACTCACAGCTAGACAGACAGACAGGCAGGGAGACAAACTCACAAACCAACATAGAAAAGACAGACAGACACGCAGTGGAAGACAGACAGGTGGACAGACAGACACACCGGCAGAGAGACTCACAGACAGGCAGGTGCAGAGAGGAGGCCCAGAGGCACGTAGAGAGACACAGGGACAGACAGATAGACAAGAAGACAGACTCACAGGTAGACAGACACACAGAAATACAGACACACACACATTGGAAGACAGATGCAGAGACACACAGACACAGACAGAAACACATACATTGGAAGACAGACAAGGAGACAGACAGACACACAGAGACAGACAGACATACTGAAAGACACAGACACAGAAAGACAGACAGGCAGACACATACATTGGAAGACAGAGATAGACAGACAGGGAGACCCGGCAGACAGAAAAGATAGACACATACATTGGAAGAAAGACACACAGACACAGGCATAGACCAGAAGACAGACAGATGAGGAGACAGAAAGACAGACTCCCAGGTAGACACAAACAGACAGAGACAGACATAGGTGGACAGACAGCCACAGAGACCGAGACTCACAGACAGGCAGATGCAGAGAGGAGGCCCAGAGACACTGAGACAGACAGGCTGAGGGACAGACAGGCAGGCCAACACACAGATAGACAGACACATAGATAGGCAAGGAGAGAGACAGACAGACACATACATTGGAACACAGACACAGACAGACAGATGCAGACAGACAGACACAGGCATAGACAGGAAGACAGACAATGAAAGAGTCTGACAGGCAGACAGACACATTCATTGGAAGACAGACACACAGACAAGTAGGTGTAGAGAGGAGGCCCAGAGACACACAGACACAGCAACAGACTCACAGACACACATAGACTGACGGACAGAGACAGACAGATGAGGAGACAGACACATACATTAGACAACAAAAAGACAGACAGAGAGACACAGGTATAGACAGGAAGACAAACAGACAAGGAGACAGACTCACAGGTAGACAAAGACAGGCACAAAGACAGACAGGCAGACAGAGAGACAGATGCACAGACAGTCACATACATTGGAAGACAGACGCAGAGACATACAGACAGTCAGGGCAGACAGACATGTACACAGACAACAGACAGACAGGTACACTGGAAGACAGACAAGTGGACATAGACGGACAGGTAGACCGGCCGACAGATAGACAGGGAGACACAGAGACAGACAGATAAACACACAGACAGACAAACAGACACATAGACAAGCGAGGAGACAGACAGGGAGGCACATACATTGGACACAGACACAGACACAGACAGACAGACACAGGCATAGATAGGAAGACAGACAAGGAGACAGACTCACAGGCAGACTGACAGACAAATACATTGGAAGACAGACACACAGACAGACGTAGAGAGGAGGCCCAGACACACACAGACACATAGCAACAGAAAGTCAGACACACATAGACAGATGGACACAGAGACAGACAGATGAGACAGACAGACAGGCAGATAGGGAGACAGACGCAGAGACAGACACATACATTGGAAGACAGACACAGAGAAAGACAAGGAGATCAGACAGACAGACTCACAGACAGGGCAGACAGACAGGTAAACAGATAACAGACAGACAGATACACTGTAAGACAGACAAGTGGACGCAGACGGACAGGTAGACAGGCAGATAGACAGGGAGACAGAGACAAACAGACACAGAGACGGACAGACAGATGGGTAAGGAGACAGACTCACAGGTAGACACACAGAGACAGACAGGCAGGTAGACACAGACAGACACAAAGACAGACAGACAGTCAGGCAGACAGACACAGGTGGAGGGTCAGACGGATGGACGGATGGGTAGACAGGCCTAGTGCGACACCTCTGTCTGTCCGTCTTCCTGTAGGTGTGTATGTGTCTGTCTGTCTGCCTATCTATGGGGTCTGCCTGGCTGCTTGTCCGTCTGCCTGGGAGGGTGCTGATTGCTAAGTCCTCCCCCCGACACACAGCTGGGGAAACTGAGTCCCGACCCCATCCCATCACTAAATATAGGCAGAATATATAAAAATATCCTGTATACAAATATAAAGTTTGATAAAATATATTAGTACATCTATATTTTAACATTTTATATACCTTGTGCTTTATATTTATATATACTTATATTTTATAGTAATATTTATATTTTATATTTATTTATACTTATATTTTATATTTATTTATACTTATATTTTATATTTATATATACTTCTATTTTATACATATTTATATTTTATATTTATATACTTTTATTTCATATTTATACATTTTATATGTATATTTATAATTTATCTTTATATATATTTATATTTTATAATTATACATTTTATGTTTTATATTTATATTTTATATATGCTCACATATGTTCCATTCCATAGGCTTTCACATATGTTATATGGTTCATCGTGTTTTATCAACTCCACATGCATTACATTGTAACCCGCTCCAGGTTTTGAGGACACAATACGTTCATATATTGCATTTTCATAGATTCTGTACAGATTATATTTTATATTTTGTGCTTTCATATGTTTTCACATGCGATATTTTTAATGTTTTATTTTATTTCTTAAATACATATATATATATACATATATATACATATATACATATATACATATATACATATATACATATATACATATATACATATATACATATATATCTATATATACATATATACATATATATCTATATATGTATATATGTATATGTATGTATGCATATATGTACATATATGTATATATGTGTATATATGTATATATGTATATATGTATATATGTATATATGTATATATGTATATATATGTATATATGTATATATGTATATATATGTATATATGTATATGTATATATGTATATATGTATATATGTATATATGTATATATGTATATATGTATATATGTATATATGTATATATGTATATATGTATATATGTATATATGTGTGTATATATGTATATATGTATATATATGTATATATATATGTATATATGTATATATGTATATGTATATATGTATATATATATGTATATATGTATATATGTACATATGTATATATGTATATATGTATATATGTATATATGTATATATGTATATGTATGTATGTATATGTATATATGTATGTATATATGTATATATGTATATATGTATATGTATATATGTATATATGTATATATGTATATGTATATATGTATATATGTATATATATGTATATATGTATATATGTATATATGTATACATATATATGTATACATGTATATATGTATATATGTATATATGTATATATGTATATATGTATATATGTATATACATATATATGTATATATGTATATATGCATATATGTATATATGTATATATGTATATATGTATATACATATATATGTATATATGTATATATGTATATATGTATATATGTATGTATGTATGTATATGTATGTATGTATATATGTATATATGTATATATGTATATATGTATATATGTATATATGTATATATGTATATATGTATATATACGTATATATGTATATATGTATATATGTATATATACGTATATATGTATATATGTATATATAGATATATATAGATATATATATATCTGGGTAACTGCAGCCGAAAGTCAGGACATGTGGGATGCAGAGGCGAGTGGACCAATGCGCACTTTGTTTTAGGAGGGCCAGGATTTATATTGGGTTAGAAATCAATTCAAAACTTCTAGTGGGCTGGTAGTATGGCTTAGTGGCAAGAGTGCTTGCCTCCTACACATGAAGCTCTCGGTTCAATTCCCCAGCACCACATATATAGAAAACGGCCAGAGGGGGCGCTGTGGCTCAGGTGGCAGAGTGCTAGCCTTGAGCAGGAAGAAGCCAGGGACGGTGCTCAGGCCCTGAGTCCAAAGCCCAGGACTGGCAAAAAAAAAAAAAAAAAAAAAAAAAACCACCAAAAAACTTCTAGAGTAAAATTAATAGAGAAAGATATCCATATCAGTACCAAAGTTGGGGATGTCACTACTTACAAAGGAAGTCCCTACAACTAAGGGTGTCACTACTACAAAGGATCAAACCAATCAAGGTAAAACTCTATCACCTAGCTACTATTTCCTCAAGACTAATTATCTTAGACCATTGGCTTCCCTATTTACTGTAAAAAGCTTTCCCTGGAGCAGCTGGGCAAACAAGTCTCCCCAGGGAGGCTCTATACAGGGCGGGGAGAGTCTCAAAACAGTGGCTTCCTTTGGCCAACAAACACAGGAGACTTTAATGGAGATGTTTTCACATATGCCTTTTAGTTTGCTAATAAGGCATCAGAATATCTGTTCTGAGGCTAAGTCCCCCACTGGTCAGAGAAGTCAGTGGAATTACAGTAGCACTCCACAAAGCACTCTTCCAGGTAAGTGTGTGTTTCACAAATCACTGAAGGCAGGAACACAGATGGCTCTAAGAAAAATAATGATGGATTGAGGATTGGGAAAAAGTGGTACAGATTGTGGGTTTCTCAGACAATTGATGGGTAACTGTTCATCTTCCTTCTAGACTCAAATGGTTAAATGGAAGATGTGTTCACAACTTGGAATTAAGTTCCTTTTATCTTTTCTGTAATGAAAGGCAGTATCCTGCTTGACTCCAGGAGAGAAGGACATTCAGGTGATCTGAGTTCAAGTCATCATGTCCAGATGACCCTTAAGGCAAGTGCCAACAGCCAGGAGCTGCAAAGAGAAAAAGAAGGTAGAAGGTCTCATGTTGTTTTCAGTTCTAACAGCCAGAGTTTAAACTTAAAAGATTTTCCTCAGTCCTCTGTGACATTTGACAACTCGAATGTCAATTGAACTATCACTCTGATCTGGATTGTATTTCTGTTTTGTGTTTTAATCAATTATCTAATCATGGCCATTGTCTTTTGTTGTCATGGGGCTAGCTCTCTATCACTTTGAGCCACAGCTCAATTTCCAGTATTCTCATAGTTAATTGGAGATAGAGTTAGCTGTGAACCAGGATTTGATCTTTAGATCTCAGATTCCTGAGTAGCTGGGATTACAGGCAAGAGCCCTCACCTCCAGTTTTCCCTTGTCATTTTAAATAGGATTCACTGAATTACAGAAGGCTTTGAATTGAAGTTGATTCAAAGTCTGCTGGATGGCAGAATTGCCCACCTTAATGTCAAGAGCTACAGGGTCCAGATTCTCTTTCAGAACTACACAAGTCAGCATAAATCATCTTAGCCCTGACTGTGCAGATTTCATCAGCCTCTCTGACAACTACGGGATGTCCACTTGATTTTTAAAAATTCAAGTGTTCCATTGCCGCAAGGACTATTAAAGCCTTTTTTCAGATGAATATACTTGAACGTAAGCTGTCACATCAAAACTCACAATTAATAAAATACATATTGTACATACATAAGTGTAAACTGAGGTGCAAGTAAGTTCAGTAACAAGGCCCCACATATTTGGGAACTAGACAATGAATTTCATAATCTATAGACTACAACTGAACTGTAGGCCATGAGTCATTGATGTAGAGAGGGTGACTCACATGATCTCTGTTTTATATTTCTCACCATTTCAGTGTCTTGCCTGTGTAGCAAATATTGTTGAACACCAAGCATCTATTCTCACTCAGTTTCTAGGGGTTAGTAGTCAAGGAGAAGCTTGCAGGGGGGTGGGGTGAGTAAGGAGCTCAGGAGACAACTGAAATTTTCTGTTAGGGCCATGGTCATCACCAGACTTGACTGCTTCCCAGATCATGTCCCCCAGCCATCATCTGGAAGCTGCATCTCCTTGTCATGGGGTGTTTTCCATAGACTGCTCACACATGCAGTTGTTTCACCAGGAGCAAAGGGTGAAAGAGAGATAGAGATATAGAGAGATGTCACAGTGAGAGTAACAGCCATTTATAACTTAATATCAGAAGTGATACTTCATCATTTCTGTCCCTTTCTATTCATTAGATGCAAAGACTAGATCTGTCCACATCTGAAAATTGAGGCAGGTGATTGTCAGAATTGGTTCAGTTTCGACCTGGGACTTTCTTCTAGAGTACTTTCTGTTAAAGGGACCTGCTCAGGTAATGACTTGCAGTCCTGAATTGTGGGAACAATCTACACCTCACCTATGCTCTGTCATATCCAGTGCCTGAATGGGTCTGTGCCCATGGTCTTGGGCAGTGTTGGGTATGCCTGGCACTGGCTGGCAATGCCCTGAGGCTATGGGCTACTGAATGGGACAGAAAAGAAAGGAAATTGAGAAAATAGTCTAAGAGACATCTAGGACGTGAAACAGTGTAATCTGTGTGAAGATTTTAGGAAATAGAGAGAGCACTCTATGATAAAAGATAATGGCCACGCCAGTCATGGCCATATACTCCTGTAGCCCTGCCATTCAGAACACAGAGGCAGAAAGACCATGAATCCAATTCAGCTTGGTGACATCAACCTCTTCTATATCAAAAAAGAAGGAAGATAGAGACAAAGAGAGGAAAAATGTAACAAAGGAAAAGAAAAGAATGGGAGGAGATGGAAAAGAAGACAGAGGGGTAAGTAGAGGAAAGCAGGAAGGGAGAGAATGAGAAGAACTAGTGTTACAAGGGAAAGTATAAGTTTGGATGTGGAAATAACCCTCATGGATAAACCAACAGTGATAAATGAGAGCAACTAATTATGGAGAGTTTTTAAAGGAGGAAGAATAATGTAGTAGGTCACAATAATTGAAAAAATAAAATATGGTTATGGAAGTATGACTCTCTGAGATTGTTTTGTCAGTGAACTTTTTGGTATAGTTTTTGCAATTAAGTCTTGCTATGGTAAGTTGGACTGAAAATAATTATACAGACCAAGCTGGACTCAACTCCCCAAACCTTTTGCCTCAGGCTCTTCTGCCTTCTGTGTTTGTGACTATGGCATTATTATGTCCAGCCCATGTTTAATACTGTGTTTTGTCAGATGTAGGGCTGGAACACAGGGCCTGGGAACTGTCCCTCAGCATTTATGCTTGAGGGTAGCCCTATCATTCTTGAGGCAACAGGGCCACTTGCAGTTTTCTGATAATTAATTGCTGAGAAACATCTCATGGACTTTCATGCCCTGGCTGGCTTTAAAAGAGATTCTCAGATCCCAGCCTCTTGAGTAGATAGAATTGCAGGTATGAGCCATCACTGGACCACCCATTATTTATTTTCCTTGTAAAGAACTCTAAAATGGGCACCAGTGGCTCACACCACCAGAAAACCAGAAGTGGTACTGTGGCTCTAATGGTAGAGAGCTAGCCTTGATCTTAAGGTCAGCTGAGAGACAGCATACAGACAGAGAGTTCAACAGCAAGAACAAAAAAGGCCTCTCAAGTAGAATAAGCTTCAGTTACATGTTGTCACTTTATTTGATTTTGGTACCCTGTTTATTGTGTATACGTTTATCTGAATTAGAGAAGGGAAGAGAAAACATCAAAATGGTGAGACAAAAGATAAAGGGCAAACCAAAGCAACAATGATACAAGGAAATATGTCATTAATTAAATGTACATCTCGGGCAAGGGGGAATTTTAGAGGAGGGAAGATGGGAGAATGAAAGAGGTGATAAAAGTGTGATAAGAATTATATTTACTACCTTATGTATGTAAGTAACCCCTCTATATGTCACCTTGACAATAAAATTAAATTTAAAAAAGAGAAAAAATAATTAAGCTAATCAAAACCAAAACAGGACAAAGAAGCATAGAAAATGGTACAAACTAGAAACTAAAACTAGAATGGCAGATGTGGACAAAACTATGAGTTAATCTTGGATGTCTGCTCTCCCTTCTCAGGTAGAAACAGAATATTTGATTCAAATTGTTGTATTCTGAGTGAGAATAAACCACGGAGGCACACTTAAAGTCTGAAGGAGCTTTATTTACAAAGGTATTTTATTTACAATCTAAAACCCAGAAGCAGATCCACCCTCCACCTCATGCTTGCCTGCAATTACCTTGTCCTGGAATAGTTACCCAGAACTCAGACCTGAGACCTGTCTTAACCTGAACTCTGAACCGGCAACTTAATTTCTAACCATCTCAGCCGCCAGGCCTCAAAATGTCCAAAACTCCAGACGTCCAGAGGAGCAGGCTTCTTTCCTGTAGGCCTAGCCTCTCTTCAAACTTTAAGCCTCAAGCCTCCCCCACAGGCTTTAGGCTTCTCTGCCATCACAGAGCTCTGGAATCCTCCCTCAGGCCTCAGGCCTAAGATTTCTCTTCAGGCCTAAGGCTTGGGACTCTCCCTCAGGTCTCAGGCCTAAGAATCCTCCTCAGGCCTAAGGCTCCAGTTTGGGTTCGCCCCCCCTCCTCCGGCTGGCCTGGTTTGGCTCACCCTGTTCCTACAGCAGGCAGAGTATGGCTCACTGCTCCACTCTTCTCTGACCTGCTCTGTTCTCCTCCACTCCCTGCTCTTTCTTGTCTCATACCAGTCTGCTCCACTTCACTCTCCTCCTCTCTCTTCCTGCTCTTTTCTCCTCCTCTCCTCCAGAGGTACTCCCCTTTTTTCACTTCCCTGCACCAGCAGTCCTGGGGTGGAGGTTCTGGTACCCACAGAGTGGGGCATGATTTCCTGTTTTCTATGCAGTGGGGCGTGGCACTCATGCTAATCTGGGGAGGGGCTTCTGCCCCTCAGGTTATTAAGAAATCATTGCAAAGTCTCCATCTCTCGGCTCCTTTGTAATTAGATATAGATAATACTATGGGACAAGAACAGTGTTGCTATTTCTGTAAAAGTATTGAGTATAATGGGTGATATTTGCCACATGAGCAAACCTAAGGTACCCTTCCCTCCTTACCCCCACACTACAAAGATTAGGGGCCACTGGCCAGTGTCCTCTTCTTATGTTTCCCACATGGCTGCCATGGAAGCAGTTGCATCAATCCAGGTACCTGGCTTCCTTGGCAACAGTCCTCCAGGCTCAAGAGCATACCTATCAGTGGGTGCATGCTGAGCCCTGATTGGTCCATTCCTCACTGATGTCACTGGTCCCACTTGTGATTGGTCCATTTGCTCCCTGATGTCATCAGGTATTGTGAGCCATCCCCAGTAGGGTATATAGTAAGCTTCGCTCCCCTTTTGTCAGTTACAGCACTGGGAGCTTTTCTTGGTGACCTGCTGGACTAACTCTGAAAGACTATAAGGCATTATTTGTGTGGGGGGTTGGGAGGGAGCTGTGTTGGTGTGGTTTGGGTTTGGGTATTTTCATTATTCTGGTGTTTCTATTTACTTGTTTGTTTCTTAGTTTAGCTCATTTTGGTTAAAATTTCTTGTGTCATCTTCATTTAGAACATTCGAGATAATTATGACATTCACTACTTGCCATCCCAGTGGAAAGATGTCAAGATACAACAAAGTTTCCTTTAATTATTCTTCGGAAAGGGAAGAGGAGATCACCATCATCGGACAGTATCAACTGAAGGAGACCTTCGGCCATGGTAGCGTTGGATATCTGAAGGTGGCCCATCACTGATTCGCAGACACAAGCCTGGCCATGAATGTTCTCCTGAAGAGAGACCTGGAGAACCATGACATAGAAAATGAGGTGGTCATTGTCAAGAGCATATGTCACCTACACATCATCCGTTTTTTTGAGGTGATGGAGGATAAAGACTATATCTCATCCTGGAGTAGGCCACGTGGGGACACCTCATGGGGTAGATGTGCAAATACTTCTGCAGCCGCATATTCAAGCATAATACCAGGAGGCTGGTTTTAGCATAAAACCAGATGGTGAGTGCTGTGCACTACCTTCACGAGAATGGAATTACACACTGAGACCTCCAGCCCAACAACAGCCTGTTGGAAGCCAAACACAATGCCAAGGTCAGTGATTTTAGGCTGAGTGTCATGACGACCACAGGCCAGTTGATAAAGGGAACTTGTGGAGCCTTGATATTCTGACCCCCAGAAATGTTCCAACACAAACTCTATGATGACTACAAAATGGACATTTGGAACTCGGGCATCCTTTAGTATGTGAGGACAGCGAAATTTCCCCTTTGAGGGGAGGAAGTTTGCTGACATACAGGTCCTAGTCATAGAGGCCAAGTATAGCCCTCCACTATACCTAAATGCAAAGGGACATGACCTACTTTCCCACTTCTGAATGTGGAATCCAGTAAGAGGCCCAATGTTGAACAAATACTGGAGCACCCCTGGCTGATAGAGTATGTGGCCTGTGTCCTGATTAGCCACTATCCAGCAAACTGGACCCATTATTTTAGCAGTCATGTGTGACATAGGGTAGAATGCAGCTGAGACTCAACAAGCAATACAGCACAGAGCATTCAATGAAGCCATCGGCATCTACCTGGTCAGAGAAAACTTAAAATAGAATGCCAGGCATGTGGAGTTGAGAACAATGCCTTGGATGGTACCACCATACCCAGCTCCTGAAGAACATCACCCCAGACCTCTCCTTCCATGAAGGGGACACAGGTTACCCACACAACTTAGTAGTTTCAGCTTATCCTCAGAATTTCAGTGGGATGATGATGGCACCCAGAAACATGTGAGGAGAGTCTGAATTTCTCGTCTGCCTGCCATTCCATGCTTCTTCCTGCCTAGCTACAGTTCTAGCAGAATCTTGGACCAGTTTTCCTTTGACTGGTTGAGAAGGCTAGAGAGTTGTGAGTCAGAGGAGAATCCCTTTCCCTCTGGGCAGCCACAATTGGAGGCCACAGCCTCCAGCTGGAGTACAAGGCAGAGATGGAGGAGAGTGGCTTACAGGATAGGCACCATTCTTCCCAGACTCTGCTGCTGTGTGAAGGTCCCAAAGTAATGCCCACAGGGTAAGAGCACAGCTATTCCAGGAAGGGGTGCAGAACTCAGCTAATTTCTCTCACGGTGGTGTGGCAAATCAGAGAGGTGTTCACATAAATGCTGCGGGAGCAAGTCATGCTTGAAGTTCACACTGCATGTGGCCAGTTCACACTGCATGTGGCCAGCACACCCATCAGAGTCCTCAGCCCCTGCCAGCCCAGCCAGGTCCTGTGACAAGTGCCAGGGGATCCTGCAGCAGGAATTAGGGGGAAAGGACAGCTGAAATGGAGTTGACTTTCTAAGCTAAATGGTTGGATAGTACCTCCAGCTGCCTCTACCTTCTGAGCAATATCAGTAGGCAAGCATTTTAATAATGTATACAACATGCCCCAAATACTTTATACTTTATACTTAAGGGAATCAAGATCAGTTGAGCAAATAACGTCAAAATAGTGCTATGCTTGGTTATAAATTTTTTCTGTTTCTTGTAGCCTGGGATTGATCAGAGGAAGGTAATCATGACCGACAGGCAGGCAGGCAGGCATGGGAAGTACAGTCAACATCCTGTCATAATCACCCTTCTCTCAGTAATCTCAGGCTACAAGAAAAAGAATTTCAGCACTGTCCCAACACATCTGGGAAGGCAAGACATTTTAATAATGTATACAATGTGTCACCAAATACTTTATATATTGTGCTTAAGGACAGATAGATTGAGCAAATAATGTAAATTATGACACAATAATAGATATGATTTGTTGTAAATTATTTTTTATTGTAGCCTGGGATTTCTGAAAGAAGGGTGATCATGACAGGCAGGTCGGCTGGCAGGCATAATGAGGTACAGTCAATATCTTGTGATGATCACCTTTCTCTCAGAAATCCCAGGCTACAATAAACAAAACTTTGTGCACTGTCTCAACACATCTGGGAAGCCAAGAATTTTTAATAATGTGTACAACATGCCCCAAAATGCTTTATATTTTGTGCTTAAGGGCAGCTAGATTGTTTCGGCAATTAATGTCCATAATGACATAATAGTAGGCATGCTTTGATGTGATATTTTTCTGTTTATTGTTGCCATGGAATTTTCAGAAAAAGGTGTTCATTACAGGCTGGCAGGCAGGCAGGCAGGCTGGCAGGCAGACATTAGGAGGTACAGTCAACATCTTGTCATGGACACTGTCTCTTGGAAATCCCAGGCTACAATAAACAGGACTTGGTCCACTGTCTCAACATGTCTGAGAAGGCAAACATTTTTAACAATTTGTATCACATGCCCCCAAATCCTTTATAAATTGTGCTTAAGGGAAGTCAGTTTGATTGATCAATAATGTCAATTATGACATAAGAGTAGCTATGATTTGTAACATTTTCTGTTTATGGTAGACTGGTATTTCTCAGAGAAGGGTAATCATGACAGGCAGGTAGGCAGGTAGACAGGCAGGCTGGCAATCAGTAAGAGGTAGAGTGAACAGTCTGCCATGATCACCTTTTTCTCAGAAATCCAAGGCTACAATAAACAGGACTTCGTCCACTCTCTCAACACATCAGAGAAGGTAAGAGGTAGGAAAGAAAAATATGACTCATAATTCTCATATCTATTCTCGCATTATTAAGTTTTACATGTATTAACGTTTTGAGAGAGAGAGCAACAGAGAGAGAGAGAGAGAGAGAGAGAGTGTGTGTGTGTGTGTGTGTGTGTGCACTGGTCCTTAGGTTCAAACTCCAGACCTGGGCACTCTCCTTAAACATTTTCTCTAAAGGCTAGTGCTCAGTCACTTGAACCATAGCTCCACTTTCAGCTATTAGTGGTTATTGGAAAGTCTCATGACTTTCCTTCCCTGGGCTGTATTCTAACTGTGATCCTACATCTCAACCTCTTGAGTACCTAGGATTAGAGGAGTGAGCCACAATCACCTGTCAACTTCCCCAACTTAAAAAAAAAATTGTATAATTTCTAAATTATCTTTAAGTAATCACATAGAGGTTTTAAATTCAACATGTCAGTTTATGAATACAAGGCATCCTGAACAATGTCACCCCTTCCATCATTCTCCCCATCTCTCCCAACCCCACCCCTGGCTTACATGACTCTGTGTGTGTGTGTGTGTGTGTGTGTGTGTGTGTGTGTGTGTGTAATTTATTGAACCATGTTTCTTTTCCTTAAGAGACGTTTCAGTTATTGTTTTGTTTCATTAATACAGTACATTTTTAACATTCTTCATGTACTGTTGAATATTTGCTTCCATGTTTTGGGACAGATTTTTGGGCTGAGAAGATTGAGAAAACCAAGTATGTAATTCCACTAAATCAATATGTAAGTTCCCTCATTAGGGCAGTTGGACCTTCCAGTATTCCATCTGTTAAATTTTTTTGGAAGGGCTCTGCAAATGTGCAAATTGCCACCCCATAAATTAAGCATATGGCTGAGATGCAATCTGTGTGCATGAGGCCATAAGTAGGAGCTTATTGCCCAAAGGCCAGGCCAAGGGCACAAGGTGTTCCACTGCACACATGCCTCAGTTTCCTTAGAACTGACCTACAAGTGTTGTAACTGACCACACAAATGAGGGGGCACAGGAGGAGCTTGGAGAAAGTGGAGCCCAAGGTGTTGGGAAAGCCAAGGCTTGGAGAGTTGAATAGGTGCCGACATTCTTTCTGTGGATATGGCAGTATTAACATTTAGATTAATTTCTCATGGCATTGGTGTTATTGGATTTCTCTTGTCTTGCCAACTCTATAACTGTGGTAACTACTGAGGTCTCCAGTGAACCTCAGAAGTAGAAAGGATGTTTGCAGAGGAGGACTACATGCATTCTATCTATCCTCAACACTCCTGCACAGATCCATTCTCTGTTCAGAAGAATAGAAATGCATTTGTAAAGGTGTTAGCCTTGACATTCCCAGGACCTTCAAATAGCATTATATTCCTCCAGGTCTCTAAATGGAGCAACATCTTGGCTAGGTCAGAGATAGAACCACAATGATACATATGAGACCAAGTTTTGTCCTCTCTCTCTCTCTCTCTCTCTCTCTCTCTCTCTCTCTCTCTCTCTTTCTCCCTCTTCCTCTCTCCTTTATCCCCTTCCTTCCTTCCTTCCTTCCTCATTCCTTCCATCTTTCCTTCTTTCCTTCTTCCCTCCCTCCCTCCCTCTTTCCTTTTCCTTTGTGCCAGTACTGAATGAAAACAGCCATCTGAGAAGCCCCGTGGACACAGTCAGGTACAGCAACATGAGTTTCTTGTCAGCAGGGGCTGACAGAACCACCTCTCCCATGGGAGAGGGAGAAATGATGCTTTTGTTTATGTGTGTGTGGGGGGGATTTCTTATCCTAGCAAAGCTAAGGTCCAGGGATTCATGTGGGGCATGGGAATGGGGGATTTTGTTACAGTGGGTTAAGATTTGTGGCAGCTGCCTGGGTAGTAGATAAGGGAGCCTGCTGTTCACATTTGTGGTGGTGACTGACCAAATGGAATGTTACTTCAAGGTGAGAGGAGGGGGGGAACTGGGGATCAGCCGCCTGCTCCAAAAGGACACTTGGTGGGCCAATGGGAGGAAAGGTCCATGCCAGGCTAACACTGCCAATTGAATTCAGGGCCTGGCCACTGTCCCCTAGTGTTTTTTGCTCAAAGCTGGCACTTTCCCACTTGTGCCCCAGCTCTGATTTTAGCTTTTTGCTGAATGGCAGATCAGAATCCCATTGACTTACTATCTGGACTAGCTTCAAACTAGTGTCCTTATGATGTAGGTTATGGCCTGAAGCCTTGCAGAAGTAACACCTTTTTGTCCCCCAAGGAGAAAAAGCCTGACCCCAGAACTGTTGTTTGCTCAAGCAGGTTTAGCAAAAAGTTGTTTGCTCAGCAGCTTCTTAAAAAGAAAATTCCCCCAAAATGTTCCAGCCTCCCAGTATTTAGGGGAGTAAGTCTACATTTACGGCTCTGTTTTGCTTCTGTATATGCTTTTAAAACAAAGCATTGCTTGCCAGAAAGGATGTGAAATTTGTCTTTAAAAGACTTAACTCTGAGGTGCTTCGGGATGCACAATTTGGGAAGTCTATGTGCAGCCACAGGCCTGTGAAGGCAACAATAGATTCCTATGATGTGGCTTATTAACTGTGGCATCCTCTGTTTTCTTGCTGATTAAGTTACAGCTCAGAGAGCTCAGCCTCCTGAGTAGCTAAGATTACAGGTAGGAGCCACATATGGGATGTGGCCTACAAGGCCTACAAAGCCTTGGTACACTCCACTGAGACATGGGGTCACACAGACAGATGAATGGACAGATAGGATGTGGCCTACTGTGCATTTGCAAACTCCACTGACCCTACCATGACTGTGACACATATGGACGGGTGGATAGAGGGACAGACTGTGGCCTACAAAGGCTTGGCACACCACACTGGGGCACGGGCATGCATGTGCAGATGGAGAGACAGATGGGCTGTGGCCTACAAGGCATAGGAAATTGGCACACCCCACCAAATCACTTATGCCCATGGACAGATGGACAAAAAGACGGGATGCGGCCTACACAGTGCACGAAGCCTTGGCACACACCACTGAGACTCAGACACATGCAGGTGGACAACCGGACCACATGACGGTGGCCTACAGAGCCTTGGCACATCCCATGGAGAGACCACGAAGTCTGAGACCACAGAGGCACAGACATTGGAGGCCCAATCCTTGGAGGCCCAGACCGTGCAGGCCCACACAGTGGAGGCCCAGCTCTTGGAGACCCACACAATGGAGGCCCAGGCCATGGAAGCCTGGCCCTTGGAGGCCCAGGCAACAGAGGTCCAGTCTATGGAGTCTGCGTGGCACTCTGTGACGGAGGCCAGCACCTCCACCTCCATGCCACGCACCCCTCAGACTCGGGCTGGTTTCACTGTGTGACCCGCAAAGGGTCGGCCACAGTCCGCTGTGCGCACTGCCTCCATGTCCTCCCTCAGCCCCAACTGAAGGCCCAAGTGAAGGCCCAGATGGTGGAGGCCCAGATGGTGGATGCCGGGTTCACCTTATGCCTGCCCTGTGTGGCCCGGCTGACCCAGCCCCCCACGTGGCATCGATCCTTTGGAATGGCCACATCCTGGCCACCATGGCCAACACTTCCCATGCGTCAGTTGGACCAGATGGGACCCTGACCATTGAGGACATCCACACTGGGAATGGAGGGTGCTATGCGTGCTTGAGCGCCAAACGTGTGGGCCAGGCCCGGCGTGACATGGAGGTCGCCATGGAGGCCCACCAAGTGAAGGCCTAGGACAGAGGATCGAGCGTGGAGGCTTGGGATGGAAAAGTGGATGCCCAGGCTGAAGGATCGAGGGTGGAAGCCCACAGAAGGGATACCTGGGGTGGAGGATCCAGGCACCATGCCCGGGACAGAGAAGGATTGAGAGTAGAAGCGTGGGGTGGAAAGATGGAGGCCCAGGACAGAGAATGATCAGAGGTAGAGGCCCACAGAATGGAGGCCCAGAACAGAGGTTCGAGGGTGGAGGCCTGGGATGGAGGAGGACCGAGGATAGAGGCCCGGGATGGAAAAGTGGAGGCTCGGGATGGAGGAGGATCGAGGGTGGAGGCCCACAGAATGGATGCCCAGAACACAGGATCAATGGTGGAGGCCCCGGACAGAGGAGGATTGAGGGTGGAGGCCTGCAGAATGGAGGTCTGGAATGGAGGATCAAGGTTGGAGGCCTGGGATGAAGGAAGATTGAGGTTGGAGGCTTGTGATGGAAAAGTGGAGGCCTGGGTTAGAGAATGATCAAGGGTGGAGGCCCACAGAATGGGGACCCAGAACAGAGGATTGAGGGTGGAGACCTGGGGCTTTGGACCAAGGGTGGTGGCCCAGAGGAACTGAGGCCATCGTGGGTTTGAGGCCTGTGGGCTCCGGCCTGAGTGGTGCGCCGACATTCTGGCCCCGGTACGAGGCTGCCACTTGGGCTCCACCACTCTGGCCTCCACCCCTATGGCCTCCACCACCCTGTTGCCATTGGCCTTTGAGGAGGAGGAGGATGGGTCGTCTGACTCAGTTTCCCCTGTGTGAGGCCCAGGAAATGAGTCCCCACAGGTGCTCCTGGGAATGGCCTCCACATCTGGGGACCCCAAGCCCATGGCCTAAACTCCTCCAGCCTCCATTCCCCCATCTGCCTCTACAATTCCAGCCTCCTTATCTGGGGCCTCCACGCCTCCGACCTCCACATCTCTGGCTTCCATTTCCTCTGCCTCCATTCCCCTGGCCTTCACATCTGGGTCTCCATTCCCCCAGACTCATTGTCTCCAGCCTCGACCTCTCAAACTTCCATTCTTCTGGCCTCCACACCTGCGGCCTCCATGGCCTTGCTTTCCTGGGCCTCCCTGCACGACCTCACCCGCGGCAGTCCCCTGTCTCAGTTTCCCTACACGTCCTGCCTCGTGGCCCGGCCCCTGGCTGCCGTGACTGTGTCTAAGGACGCCAACGTCACCCTGCCCTACACAGCTGCTGGACACACCTTGCCTCACATGAAATGGACCAGGCTACACACAGTGGGTGCCTCAGTTTACACCCTTTTCCCTCCCTTCCCTTCCGGGAAAGGTGGAAAGGAGGGATGTCAGAGGACAGGGGAATGGGGGGAGTATCCCTCGCTCTACTGGCTGGCTCTCTCTCTCTTCCTGATGGGTTTGTCCTGTCCATTGTCTGTCTCCCTGTCTGTCTTTCTGTCTGTGTGTGTGTCTCCTTGTCTCTAAGTCTGTCTGATTTGTCTTCCTGTCTCTGTCTGTCTGTCTCCCTGTCTGCCTATCTGTCTTTCTGTTTGTGTGTCTGTCTCCCTGTTTCTGTGTCCATCTGATCTGTCTTCCTGTCTGTCTGTCCGTCTGTCTGCCTGTGTCTGTCTGTCTGCCTGTCTGCCTGTGCGTCTGTCTCCCTGTCTCTGTGTCCATCCAATCTGTCTCTCTGTGTGTGTGTCTTTCTCCATGTGTGTGTACGTGTGTCTGTCTGTCTGTCTTGCCTGTGTCCCTATGTCTTTCTGTCAGTCAGTCCATCAGTCTGTCTCTTTGTCTGACTGTCTCCCTGTGTCTGTCTGTCTGCATGAGTCTCTGTCAGTCTGGTGATCAATTTGTCTGTCTGTCTGTCTGTCTGCCTATCTGTCATCTGTGTCTCTGTCCATCTGTGTATCTGTCCATCTGCCTCCCTGTGTCTCTGTCTATCCATTGATTGATCTGTCTGTCTTTGTCTGTCTCTTGGTCTGTGTGTCTGCCTGTGTCTCTGTGTTTGTCAGTCAGTTCATTGGTCGGTCCATCTGTGTATATGTCCATTTGTGTCTGTCTGTCTGCCTCCCTGTCTCTCTGTCTATCCCACAAATTATCTGCCTGCCTGCCTGTCTTGTCTGTCTGCGTGTGTCTGCTTTTGTCTCTGTCTCTGTGTTGGTCTGTCTGAATCTCAGCCACTGTGTTTGTCTGTGTCTCTCTGTCTTTCTGTCTGTCAGTCCGGCTGTCTGTCTGAGGGTCAATCTGTCCATGTGCATGTCTATATTGAGGTCTGTCTGTCTGTCTGTCCCTCTGTAACTCTGTGCCCTTCTGTCTGCCAGTCCGTCGGTCTGTCTGTTTGTATCTGTCTGTCCAGCTGTGTGTCTGTCTGTATGTCTCTGGGTCTGCCTATCAATATCTATGTCTCTCTCTGTCTGTCCCACTGTCTATTCGATGATCGATCTGTGTGTCTGTCTGTGTCTCTGTCTGATGATCTGTCTGTCTGTCTCTATATCACTCCATGTATCTCTGTCAGCCTGAAGATTGATCTGTCTATCTGCCTGTCTGTGTATCCATTATCTGGACTTCTGTGTCTGTCATCTGTATGTCTGTCTCAATGTCTGATAGTCTGTCTATCTCTGGATCTATCTGTCTGACTGTCTATGGGTCTGTCTGTGTCTCTGTCTAATGATGGATCTGTTTGTGTGCCTCTGTGTCTGTCTGTCTCTGTGTCTGTGTCTGTCTGTCTGTGTCTCTGTGCCCTTCTGTCTATCATTCAGTCAGTCAGTCGGTCTGTCTGTGTGTTTGTCTGTCCGAGCATGTGTCTATCTATCTGTCTGTCTCTCTGTCTGTGTCTGCATCTGTCTCTGTCTCTGTGTCTGTCTATCTGAATATCGCTTGTTCTATCTGTCCATGTCTGTGTGTCTGTGTCTTTCTGTCTGTGTGTGTCTCTGTCTG
Organism: Perognathus longimembris pacificus; assembly: GCF_023159225.1. Lineage (NCBI taxonomy): Eukaryota > Metazoa > Chordata > Mammalia > Rodentia > Heteromyidae > Perognathus > Perognathus longimembris. Next base: position 83,428 of record NW_025961414.1, read on the forward strand.
TGTCTCTGTCAGTCTGTGGATGGATGGACGTGTGGACACCCAATGAGTGTGTGTCCGTCCCTCCATCCATCCTCCCGTTCGTCTGTCCATACCCCCCCCCCCCACTGCATGCAAGGTGCTGACCCCTCACGCCTGCTCCCTGTGCCTCTCCATCCTCCCTGGTGGCTCCCTTGTCCTGCACGGGGCCTGAGCCCAGGATGCCAGCGACTATGAGTGCATGGCCACCAACCACCATAGCCAGTCCTGGGCCCATGCGGCCCAGTGCCCATCTGGGGACACAGTGGTGGATGACATCAAGGACACCACCATAGACACCATGGACACCAGAGACACCACCAGAGACACGGTAGACACCATAGACATGACCATGCATGCTGCTGGTGTCATAGACAATGCCACAGACATCGTAGATGCCATAGACACCACCGTGGACGACATGGACACAATTGACACCACTGTGGACACTGTGGATGCCATACACATGACCGTGGATGCTACCACACACAACATGGCTGCCACCAAGGATGCCGTAGGAGTCACAGATGATGCCGAGGACACCACGGATGCTGTGGGTGTGACCATGTACCCCGTGGAAGCTGTGTCACAGACATCAGCATGGATGCCATAGGTGTCACAGACAATGCCATGGACACCTTAGTAAACACCATGGACACCTTAGACATGACCATGGATGCTATAGGAGTCACAGATGATGCCAAGGATACCATAGACACCACTATGGATTCTTTGGACACCGTAGGTGTCACAGATGTGACTGTGGAAGTCACCGCACACAACATGGAGGCCACGAAGGACAACGTAGGAGTCACAGATGATGCTGAGGAGGCCAGAGGTGCTGTGAACACCACCATGGGCCTCGTGGAAGCTGTGGGTGTAACAGGTAACACTGTGGACACATTAGACACGGCTATAGTTACCGTATGAGTCACAGATGATGCCCAGGATGCCGTGGTCACCACGATCAACACAGTAAGTGTCACAGATGAGTCCGTGGACACTAGGGATGCTGTGGACGCCATAGACACCACCATGAATGCCGTGGAGGCCATGGGCATCACAGACCCCAACAGAGCTGCCATCCCTGGCCCCGCATGGCCGTGGTGTGAGGTAACAGTGGCAGCAGTGAACATGGTCATGTTGGAGTGCCGCGTATCCCGGTGCATCTCATCCCCCCTTGTCCCTGTGTGGTGGATGATTCTGAACAGCTGCATGTGGCACTGGGCCCCGCTGGCCAAAGGGAGCTTCCGGCTGCACGTCAACCACAGCTTGAGCATCATGCTGGCCACCCCCGAGGACCGTGGGGTCTACTGGTGAGTGGCAGAGGCCGGTGTGGGGCTGGAGGACTGGCTGCGGGTCACCTGACTGCCACTCGTGATCCACAAAGCCAGGGAATGGACAGTGGCAGCCATGGCTGGGCTGGGTCTCCGCATCCATCGCTCCACGTGGGCCATGGCCCTACGAGTGTTCATCCAGTGGGTCCTCCCCAACGGATCCCACCTGAGTGCTCCCAGATGTCAATAGCTGGGGACATCCTGGTCTTCCCCAATCGCACGCTGTCTGTGCGGTGGCTTCCATGAACCACGTGGGGCAATATGAGTGTGTGGCTGCCAACACCGTGGGCATGGCCCGCAGTATGGTCACAGTGGATGTCAGGACCCAGCCCCACGCGGAACAGCCCAGGGTGCAGGCCGGGCACATGGCACATATGTGGGTGACACATGAGGCGAACCTGAGGCTGCGCTGCCACGCGTGGGGTGACCCAATGCCAGGGGTGATGTGAAGGACGCCAGACAAATGTGTCCTGGAGGGAAGGTGAGTAGGTGAGAAGTGGGGTGGGGTGGCAGAAATGGAGGGATGTGTCCATCCACCCACCCACCCATCCAATGACTCACCCTTCCATTTACCAATCCACCCACCCACCCATCCACCCACCCAACCTCCTAATCACTCAACCCTCCACTCATCCACCGATTCATCTCTCCAACCATCCATCCACCCACCCCCCATCCATGATCTAACTATCTACCCACCCACCTACCCAGCCAGCCATCCACCCATCCACCCACCCATCCATCCATCAAACCACCCACACATCCATCCACCCATCCAACCATCCATCCACCCACCGAACCATCCATCCACCCACCCACCCACCGACCTATCCATCCCTCCACCCAACCATCTATCCATTCATCTGACTCTCCTGCCCTCCCTCCCCTCTCAACCCCTATGGCCACATCCATGCCTTCCTCAGTGGCAGTCTGGAGGTGTGCCAGGTGACTGCACAGGATGCCGACGACTGCCTATGGATGGCCCACAAGGCCATGGGCAATGACTACGCAGTGCTGTGGGTGGATGTGGCCATGGCGGCTCCGAGAATCTGCTGCCCTGACCCCCTGTGCCCCCACCAACCTCCTTCTCACCCTCCTCATCACCATCCACCTCTCCCCCTCCGTGTGGCCCCCAGTGGCCTCCTCCATGTGAACTGTGTGGCCAGCAGCCTCCTGACCCCCGAGGTGTTCTGGCATCTCCCCGACGGTACCTGGGTGACCCCCAGGGTGTGGGTCAGGGGTCTGGGGTCCAGGGCCGCCATGATGCCCAACGGGACATTGGTGGTGATGGGTGTGGGGTATGGGGAGGCCAGTGAATACGCCTGCCAGGCGTGCAACTGGGCCAGGTGGAATGAGCTCCTCCTCTTCCTCTCCATTATCACCACCATCTTCACCTCCATCATCTTCATCATCATCATCTTCACCATCATCATCATCATCATCATCATCATCATCATCTTCATCGTCTTCCTCCTCCTCATCATCATCACTATCTTCATCCTCTTCATTTTCGTCTCAACCTTCATCTTCATCTTCTTCATCACCATCTTCGTCTTCATCATCTTCTTCATCACCACCATCTTCATCATCACCGTCTTCATATCTGTCCTCAACATCCTTTCCTTCATCATCATTTCCTTCATCACCATCGTCATGATCATCGTCAGCATCATTTCCTTCATCATCATCATCTTCTTCATCATCGTCATCATCATCATTTCCTTCATCATCTTCACCATCATCATTTCCTTCATCATCATCATCACTATCATCATCTTCTTCATCATCATTTCCTTCATCACAATCATCATCATTTCCTTCATCATCATCATCATTTCCTTCATCACAATCATCATCATTTCCTTCAACATCATCATTTCCTTCATCACTTCCTTCATCATCATCATCATCATTTCCTTCATCACAATCATCATCATTTCCTTCATCATCATCATCAACATTTCCTTCATCACTTCCTTCATCATCATCATCTTCTCCTTCATCATCTACTTTCCTTCATCCTCATCTTCAGCATCAGCATCATCATCATCATCATCACCATCATCATCATCATCCTTTATCCTCCTCCTCTCCTCCTCTTTCCCCCCCACACCCCCCTGCCACCATCCACATCCCCTACAGTGACCCCGTCACCCTGTGCTGCCCCTTACTCTGCTCGTCCTCCTCCACCTCCCCCTTGTCCTCCTCCTCTCCCTACCCCTCCCTCATCACCTGTCTGACACAGACCTGCCACCCGATGCCATCCCCATCCTCCCCGTCCTCCTCCAAGTACTCCATCCACCCCGACGACTGCCTGCCCATCCTCTGCGTCCAGCGCACCAACGGTGGCTGCTACACCTGCCTGGTGGCCAGGGAAAGGCGTGCCATGGTGGATGTCCAGGTGCTGCTGGTGCCTCCCCATATCCTGGATGGAGGGATTGAGGCAACCATGGTGGTAACGGACAAGGTGCAGGCACATGGAGAGACCAACATGGTGGTGATGGAGAAGGCCCAGACCCTTGGAAAGACCAACATTGTGGTGGTGGAGAAGGCCCTGGGCCATGGAGAGACCAACATGGGGGTCATGGATAAGGCCCAGGCCCTTGATGAGACCAGCATGGCGGTGATGGACATGGCCCAAGCCCATGGAGGGATGGAGACGGCCCTGGTGGTGGAGTCCCAGGCCCCACAGGGCGAGGGCCGCAGCCTGTTGCTGCTCTGTCCAATGGTCAGGTGGCCCCGTTCCCTCGTCCTGTGGCTGCTGCTGGGGCAGCTGGTGCTGCTCACCGGGTACCGGGTACCAGGGCCGCTGGGTGTCGGTGCGCATGAATGGCAGTCTGAAGCTTCAGGGCCTGCAGGCCGGCGAGGAGGCTGGGGCGGTGTGCCTGGCCTGCAACCTGGCCAGGGTGGCGCGCAGGCCAGTCAGGGTGTGGGTGGTGGACGCCATGCCTCCAGGAATCCCTGGTTCTGGGGGTCACCCTGGGATTCCCCACAAGATCCACTCCACAATGTGCATCCCGGAGATTTCCTGCAAGATTTCCATGCCAGTGGTCACCACGGGTTTCCCCACAAGACACACCCCATCAACCCTGGTATCCCTGATGTGAGACACCCGGAGATTTCCCACAGGATGCACCCCATCGACTCGGGCATCCCTGGTTCTGGGGGGTCACCCTCAGATTCCCCACAAGGTGCACCCCACAATGTGAATCCCTACTGCGGGTCACCCTGAGATTTTCTGCAGGATGCACCCCATCAACCCAGACATCTCTTGTTGTGAGGGTCACCCCGGGATTCCCTCAGGATGCATCCCACTTCCATCCTCATCCATGAAGTCCAGATATTCTGCCTGCTCTGCCTGGCTGCCAAATCCCCATCCTCCCTGTCCTCGTCCTCATCCTCCTACTCCCTTATCTCCTCCTCCCTCATCTCCTCCTCCTCCTCCCTGTCATCTCCATCCTCCTCTTCCCTGTCTTCCTCCTTCTCCTCCCTGTCCTCCTTCTACTCCTTCTTCTCCTCTTTCTCTTCCTATTCCCCATACTCCTCCTACTTCTCCCCATCCTTCTTCCCGTCCCCTTCCTTCTTATTTTCCTCCTCCTCCCCATTCTCCTCCTCATCCTCCACCTCCGCCCCATCCTCCTCCGCCTCCTCCAGCCCATCCTCTTCCTACTCCTCGATATCCACCCTATCTTCCGAGGCCTCCCCATCCTCCTGCTCCTCATCATCCTCCCATCCTCCTCCCCGACTTCCTCCTCCTCCCCATCCTTCCCATTCTCCTCCTCCTCCTCCCCAACCTCCTCCTCTGCTGCCTCCTCCTCCCCATCCTCCCAGTCTTCCTCCTCAGTCTTCTGGTTGCTCCCCGACTGCAGAGTCCTGCGTGGTCCCCAGTGCTGAGACCACTTAGCTGTCTCACCCAATGGCTCCCTGGGAGGCATTGCCTGGCAACGTGATGGGACCCAGATGTCCTCAGCAGCCTCCAGCTCTGCTAAGCAGGATGCTATTGCCTGACAACTGCCAAAGGGGACTGGGATGTCCCCACCCCTCCATCACCATGGCAATCACCTGCACATCTTGCAGGGGGGAGGGGGCACGCTGAGGGAAGGTAAAACAATCAAATTAATAATAACAGTAAAACGAATAAAAATGATAATAATGAAATAAATAAGAATAAAATGACAATAATGAAATAAATAAGACTAAAAACAATAATGGAATAATAATGATAAAATAGATAATAACAATAAAATAAAAATGAAATAAATAAAAACTGATAATACTAATAATGAAATAAATAAAAATTAAAAAGAGCCCAGGAACTTTCTAGAAGTCACATTCCAAACTTTTGAGGCAGATATTATTACTTATTATTATCATAATTATTATTATCTTTCTTGATTATTATCATTCTTGATTATTATTTTATCATTATTATTATTAAATATTATTATTTTATCTATTACTCTTTCCAAGCGGACCATGAAACCAGAGGAAAATGGTCTCGCCGTCTCATTAAAATAAAATAGTAAATAAATAAATGAAAAAATAAAGAAATGAATAGTGCTTCTTTTCTTTTCGTTCCTCTTGTTTATTCTACTTTCCTCACAAAACCCTCCACGGCCTGGGGAACATCATTCATAAAGGTCTGTATTTCGGTATAATCATATATACACACATATACTATATATGTAATATATGCATAATATATACGTATATAATATATATTATATAATATGTTATATATTATTACATAATATAATGTATTATGATATGATATTAGAATGGGTTCTATGACTGTCTTCTCTGGTATGTAAAAGAATGTAGTAATACTGTCACACAGTGTATAATGTGCATTCTGTATTTTTATTAATTAATGTTGCATATAATATAATATGAAATTTTATTATACTATTCTGTGACACACAATTATAGAGAAAAATGTTGTGGAATGTAAAACAGTACATTATGTGATATATGATAATTCTATAATTGCATATGATAGTATTGTATTATGTATGTGATATTAATGTATTGCAGAATAATTAATATGATATATACTATTAAATAATACAATATTATGATACGATATATGATAATGTATCAAATTGGAATAATATTACAATAATATATTCTATGATACACCATAATAGAATCATATATTGTATTATGTATAATAATGTATCACATCATGTATAATATTACAATAATATATTCTATTATACATCATATGATATTATATAGTACTAGTATGTATAATAATGTATATTACATATATTACAATGATATATCCTATTATACATCATAATATAATATATTGTACTATTATATTCTATATATCATTACATTACATAATAACATTATGCGACATAATAATACTATAGTATACTATCTTATATATAATATTATAGGACATATCCTACATTCCGTAGTTTATATATTATATGACTATATGATGTTGATCACATTAAATATTAGGATTTATCCATTGTCATTATATATAATATAATGCCCCAGGCAGGCCACTTCTGGTGGGTATCTAGGATATGGAACTTGTCCTGCTCCCAGCCATGTCACTCTTGTGAGTCTCCAGGCAACATGTCCCCAGTCAGGGTAACCAGTGTAGGCCTCTTCCTCTTGGTATCCAGGAGACAGGTTACGTCCTGCCTCCCCCGCCCATGACTGCCACTTCGCTCAGTATCCAGGCAAAAGGCTTAGTTCTGCACCAATGACTGTCACTTCCACTTGGTATCCGGGCGACAGGCTTCATCCCATCCCCCAAGGTTGGCCACTCCCCCTGGTGTCTCCTCCCTGCTTCCCAGTGAACCTAACAAGTAGCTCTCCCCCTGCTGTCACTTCCAGTGAGCACCTCGTTCTTCTCTGATTGGTTCACACAAGGGCCAGCCCCACCTCTAGGCATGTTTGTCACTTCCCATTGGCCCACAGCCTGACTGTCCTTAGCACAAGCCCCCTGGTCCCACCCCTTTGTTCCAGGTCGCCTCTGAATGGTCAGCCTGGGATTAGGCCCGGCCCCTTCCACCTAGTGCTGCAAGTCACTTCTGATTGGTCCATGTGGGGTGTCTGGCCCTGCCCACCACCTAAGCCACGCCCCCAGAAGACTCTACTTCAGGGCCCAGGTGAGTATGTCACAATCTATGGGTGATGGATTCTCCCATATTTCCCTGCGAGTTACAAAGTCAATCCAGTCCACATATCATAGAAATGGGATGTAATGTCACATAGAAAACATAATATAATAGATAACTTGTGACAATATATCATATGAAATTACATTATGTAATTGTGATGTAATATATCATGTATAATATATTAGATAACATGTAATAATTTATAATATAAAATTATATAATGTAATTGTAACCTAATGTAATATGTCACACATAATATAATAGATAACTAGTGATAATATATAATATGTAATATGTAATAATCTACTATATCCTGTATACTATACATGTGATATGACATAATGTATAATGCTTAATGTAATATCTAACATGCAATAATATTTAGCATAATATATACTATATTATATATTATATAATATATAATAGACAAATGTGACATAATACAATACATAAGTCTATGTGTATTGTAATATATACTTTCTAATTATATAATATAAATGTGGAATAATACAACAAATAATATAAAATGTAATTTGCTATTACATCTTATATATTATGTAATATAAAATGTATATAATGTAATATATAATGCATTGGGTAATGTATGTTATGTAATTTGTAATATACTGTGCAATATATGGCATAGCATATAAATGTAATATAATATATGCTCTACAATGTAATACATAATTTGTAAATATAAATGTGGTATCCTGTAACTTTATATAATGTGTAATAGATAACATAATATGTATTTTGAAATAATACACTACATAATATAAAATGCAAACCCATGTTATCATATATAATATCACATAGAAAATTATATAAATGAGATAGAAAATATACACCGATGTTAATCCAATCTCTCTATATATAACACAAACATGATGTATAATACAGATATTATATATAATACAAATATGATATATAATACAAGTATATGTGATATATTACTATATACTATACTATATACTATATTGTATATCCTATTACATATTATAGGATATAGAATAGCAAAGTTATAGAAATGACAGGCATGGCTTGTAATTCTGTATGTACAGTTATATTAATAATTACATATATCATATAGATAGTTATATATAGTCTACAATTGTATTAATAATGTACATAGTCATAAGTAATTGTATTCATCACATATAGTTATATATAATTGTACTAATATGTATAATACAGTTATATATAAAAATAAATATAACTATATTAGTAATATACACTATAATATATAATTGTTGGGGATTATTATGGCCTGGGAAAGACTGCCCTTCCACCAGCCTTGGGACAATAGAAGCCCCTCCCACCTTTTGACCTCCACCCCTTGGGAGGTGAACACGTGCGTGCCACCATGATGGGGTTGTCCCGCCCACAAAGGGAAGTTTCGTGATGTCACTTGATGAACGTGACCCCTAGCCTATGACTGACCCTTTGGCCAGCCCCCTTTCTTTCCCGCCATTACTTCTATATAAGTGCCCTTCCATATTAAAGTCTTTGAGACGCATTCCACCACCGCAGCGTGTCCCTGATGCCTTCCTTTTCGCCTCCGCCCTCGGTAACATGTGGGGGGAACTGGGGGGAGGGGAAGCTTCAGCAACCCGTCCTCAACTTAGCGTTTGCCCATGTGAGCACGCCTTTGGCCTTCCGCTGGCGGAGGGCCAGGCTGGGTGCTCTTTCATAGAGTTTGTAGTTACCATTCTCCCCGTGGGGGGAGAAAGGGGGTGTCCAGAACCCCAACATAAATGGCGCCCGAACGGGGACCGAATTGTACGGCCGAGAAGTTCGGGGTACAGTATCCCCACAGATTGCTAAGTAGGGTTTTAGAGGAGGGTCCTGCCCATCCAGACGGGGCAGAAGCATGGAGACATGGGCTCGCGGGACGCGGCGCCAGAGAGTTGCCCCGCCGTGGCGATTTGGCGCCGGGCGGCGGAGGGAGCGGGGCGCGCTTCCCGCGGAAGCATGTCAGTGGAGCAGTGGGGCCGGAGCAAGAGGAATGCGACCCCAGGCTGGGGTCGGTTAGTTCTGCTCTGTGCGCCCCGGGCCAGACGGCAGGCACCCGCAGTGGCGCTTGAGAAGCAGTGGGTGGCCGAGCGCCGGAGCGGTTTGGCTTGCGCGGGCTGAGCGTGAGTACACTGTGCTCCGCGCCACCCCGGGTTTGCGAGGTGCGTGGGCTGGGGCTCGTGTGGCCCCGGGCGGCACCAGGCGTCTTTTGCGGTATCAATTCGGCAGCCGAGTGTGGCGGGCCGAGCACGGTGTGGCGGAAGCGCGGTTCCGCCATGTGGGAAGCTGTAGCATGGCGGCGGCAGAGCGTTGGGGATGGCTGCTGCTTTGGCCAGACTTGTATTTACAATGGCTGGGCTGGAGCCAGTGCGGCCCCAGCCCGCGGATGGAAAAAAAAAAAAAAAAAAAAAAAAGGCGTGGTGTGCAGTTTAGACCATGGGACGGTGTCCCGCTGGGGTGCGCGGGCGGCAGCGGCGCCTGCAGCCCGGCAAACTGCTTTATGCCCGCCGATGGTCGTTAAGCTCAGAAATTCGGGTGAGTTGGTTGAATCCTGATTTCTCTGACTTAACACACGTGGAGCACAATGGGGCACGCCATATTGGAGGCGGGGCCCCACCCATTCCCCCCAGGTGAGGGGCGGGGACTCAGACTAACAGGCCTCAAGCGATTGCGCTGCAGCTGAGAGAGGCAAGCACCCCGCTGTGCTTGCCTGCACGTTTTCTCTGTGTCAGCTGCAGACGGGGTTGGAGACAGGAAAGCCTCAAATTATAAACTAAAATGGAATATTGAAAGGAAAACAAAGAGATTTGATACAGCAATAGGTAATTTGATTGAACTTCCATGTTTACCAGTTCAAAGATATAAAATCAACTGGAGTTTTTCTAGATGGATAAAAGGGTTTGCTTGTCCACTGTGATTTAAAAATTGTCATGTTGGGAGTGTGTAATTAACAGGTTTCCCTTTTGTTTTTTATTCAACCACGTGGTTCTATTATGGGCAAATTAATATCATTTGCCGCTGGAATTCCAGAAAATTTAAATGGCCAATCAAAGCAATTTTAAAGAGCGCTCAGGTATTTTTGTGTGTGTGTGTGTGTGTGCGCGCACGCGTGTGGTTGTTGGTAAGATTTAAAGGCATAACAATAGGTTTCCATCCCGGTGTTCGATGGAGATAAAGGCGCCTATAAAAATTTCCATAAGGTTCAAATATGCAACATGTGGTAAAAGTTCACCAGTATGTTATTTTATATTCAGTGTGTTTCCATAAGGTTCAAATATGCAGCATGTAGTAAAAGCACAATGGTATAAAATCAGCATGTTATTTTATACTCAGTGTGTTAAAAGTTAAGTGTGCATGTAGCCTTAACAACTCTTTGGCATAAATTAAGATTTTACCTTCCCATTTTCTCTCCTGTGTTCTCATAAACTCTCAAGATCAAGAAATTGAGATTGCTTCATACAAATGTGACTATTAACCTCAGCTTTCCTGACCCAGGATTAATATACTGCTTTATAGGGTACAGGTGGACAGATGCTAGCCGCATGGACGGTGGCAGCTCCTGGATATAGGAAGATGCCACCACAGTCTGTTCCCGAACTGCCTTGTTTCACTACTAATGATTCTTTGCTCTCTCTCCCATTGGAAGCTGCTCGAATGATTTATGAGCCTTGAGTAGGATGTGAATAGTTCCATCTTAACAGTTACTCCAGGTTAAATCACCATAGTTATGTTAGTGGTCACAGCTAGCCAGGTAAAATTTTGGGATTAAGAAAGTCTTTGAATTTTGTGATTAAGAAAGTCTTTGAATTTTGTGATTAAGAAAGTCTTTTCACCCTGCTTAAACCAGAAGGGCATCGATATACCAGAGCCAGAAGTGCTGAAAAAATTTTGAACACCCTAACCAATCTATATAGAAATTTTACAGGCAACCCAGAGCAAGATGTGAGCAAGAGATACCACTACAGCTTTGCCTCGAGTTCCCCATCGCATGGCATGGAACTTGCCAAATGGGGATGAGGGACGCAGCCACTTCCGAGACTGAGGATTCCACAATGCTTTAACCCTTTGCCCTTGGTTGTCATTTATCTGTGTTCTCTTTCACTTGCCAGTGGGATTCAACGGCGTGATTCAAGTTGATGGCATGTAAATCTCATGTTTTCTAAGTGTTATAGCCAAACCTTCACAAGCAGTTTTTGGTCAGTTCTCAACGGGTTACAAATGGATTATCTCTGTGTTTTTTCCTTGTTGCTCAATTGGGAATAAAAAGGGCTTGTAGGACTATGACTCCCTGGATAGTTCAAAGCCAGCCCGGGCAAAAGGAAAAAATTTCTCCAAAATCCCACCTCCCAGTTAAACAGCAAAGAGCCAGATTGAGAGCTCAACCACAGAGAGCGAGCAAAAGGCTGAAGCAGCACCGTGACTCAAGTGGTAGAGCACTAGCCTTGAGCAAAAGTGCTCATGGACAGTGCTCAGGCCCCGAGTTCAAACGCGGATGGAAAAATGCAATTCCAGCCACAAACGTTGAAATTCCTGGGACTTAGCCAGTCCAGGAGACGGAAAGGTGGAGTGGAGTGAGAGGAGAATGGTGCCATATTATCCTAAAGGGAGCTGCCTTGTTTCACCCTTTCAAAATGGATCAGAGCCGGGAAATCGAGAGAGATAATTCCTGTCCATTTTCTTCTCTTTTGACAGTTGTATATAGGTGTATATATATATTTATTTATTTTGCCTCTGACTGGCTATGCCAAACCAGTTTTCTATCATTAAACACTTCTTTCAGTCGTTTCTCCTTACTCGTTCACTTTACAATTGGGTTTATGCTCCAAAAGGGAACTGTTCCTGGCTTATGCCCAGGGTGTGTTCTATGCCATTCATGCCAACCAGCTCTGAGAACTTGTCGATACTTTGCCTGACCTTTTCAAAAGTGTCTTTTGACAGAATAACATCTCTTGCTGAGATCACCAATGGGGAATTTGCCGTTCACAGTCGTCACCCTAACACAGGCCTGAACCCTGGAGGCACCAGCCTTGGAAACTTCTGGGTATGCCCAAAGACTCAGGGGGGGCTGGAGAAAACCATAGCGCTCTCTGGCCCTAGTGACCATACTCATGGTAATGATGGGGACTTTTTGCCAGCCACACCGGACTGCCAGGCTGACCAGGGGCCCTTGATTTACGTCGCCCCCTTGACAGCAGGAAGTAGCTACAGAAGACGAGACCTCCATCCATACTCCCTGCCTGGTGGCCGCCGGTGTCATAATTTTAAAAAAACAAAAGGGGGAGGTATTCCCCAGGATTAATTAAGGATTCCCTAGGATTAATTAAGGATTAGTTATGCTTATGTTAATTATCCAGAAATTTTAAATCATCCCGAATCAGTGTGGGATGGAGTACAGTATATGTGTTTTTCCAGATTGGAAAATTAAACCCAGAGCACCCACTCTGGAGAAATGTTTTCTTGTTTTCTCCAGGAAAAGGAGGACCATGTTGGACTTCTGCTCTCCCATGAAAATATGGAAAGTAGGACTGCCTACGGTAGGAAGCAACCAAGCTTCCTTTCCTTGTTTGCTTTCTAGATTCCTTCTTGAGCATCTCATGGCTCAATGTTTTGCTGTGGCAATACTGCCTACAGCGTCACACAAAGAAACCAAAGGAATTTTGCACCATGCTTCTTCCTTTCCTCTCCCCCTGCTGCTAGACTTGGGGAGTCCCGTTGGAAAGAAAATAGGAGCTGAGGGTATTGACACTCAACCCCAATGTTTTATGATAGAAATGTTTAAAAGGGTAAATGCAAAGGTTTAACACCTTGGCTTCAATGTTTATATAAAAGAATGTTCTACTAATCACTTATGTTTGAGTTATCAGCTACTGTGAACTGCCGGGAATGCCAGAGTTTCAGCTTCTACCTCACCAACAAAAGAGGGCTGCTGTCTGCACCTTCCTGCACTTGGCAGAAACCAGCTGAGGATTCTGACTTCTGGACATAGCCAGATGGATGGACCCTTACTTACCCCTCACCCCAGTTTTGTGGAAGGGGCCCCACAGATCTTATGTCAGCATTTGCCTTATGCCCACACATGCCATGTGTTTACAGCATCCCCTGCTTATTGAAAAAAACAAAAAGGGGGAGATGTTGGGGATTATTATGGCCTGGGAAAGACTGCCCTTCCACCAGCCTTGGGACAATAGAAGCCCCTCCCACCTTTTGACCTCCACCCCTTGGGAGGTGAACACGTGCGTGCCACCATGATGGGGTTGTCCCGCCCACAAAGGGAAGTTTCGTGATGTCACTTGATGAACGTGACCCCTAGCCTATGACTGACCCTTTGGCCAGCCCCCTTTCTTTCCCGCCATTACTTCTATATAAGTGCCCTTCCATATTAAAGTCTTTGAGACGCATTCCACCACCGCAGCGTGTCCCTGATGCCTTCCTTTTCGCCTCCGCCCTCGGTAACATGTGGGGGGAACTGGGGGGAGGGGAAGCTTCAGCAACCCGTCCTCAACTTAGCGTTTGCCCATGTGAGCACGCCTTTGGCCTTCCGCTGGCGGAGGGCCAGGCTGGGTGCTCTTTCATAGAGTTTGTAGTTACCATTCTCCCCGTGGGGGGAGAAAGGGGGTGTCCAGAACCCCAACATATAATAATGTTAATAACAATATAAAACTATAATACATAACATATACATTATATAATTACAATAATAATATATAATTTAGTTTTAATAACATATTAATAAAATAGTTACATATAATTGTATTTGTAATATATAATAGTTACAGATAAAAATAAGTATAATTATATTAACATGTATAGTTATGTATAATTGTATTAATAGTGTATAGTTATATATAATTATATTAATAATATATAGCTATATTAATTACATGTAGTTATATATAATTGTACTAATATGTATAATACAGTTATGTATAATGTAAATATAACTATATTAGTAGTATGTAATATAATATATAATAATATTAATAACAATATACAACTATATTAATAATATATAATATATGCATTATATAATTATACTATATAATTACAATAACATATAATTTATAGTTTTAATAACTATGATATTAAAATATATAGTTACATATAATTGTATTAATAATATATAATACTTACATATAAAAATAAGTATAATCATATTAACAATATATAGTTATATATAATTTTATTAATAATGTACAGTTCTATATAATTATATTAATAATATATAGCTATATTAATAATATGTGTAATATATAATCATAGTATTTAAATAAACATGTGTAATTACATTAAAAATGACATATAATATGTAGAATCATATATATAATTGTATTCATAGTATATATGGTGATATGTAATTGTATAAATAATAATCTATATAACAGTTATACATAAAATACATATAACTGTTAATAATTATATAATACTATATAATACAATTGTATAAATAATATGTAATTATAGTGAATAATAATATATAATATCTATACTATATGTAGGGATCCTCCTCCCAACCCCAGCTTCCTGGCTGACCTTCACGTGCCCTTGAGGAAGGTCCATGGAAGGCCCATTGGCCCTCCTTGATCTAATCACTTCCTTCTCCTCCATTTCCATCTGCACCCAGCAGGGCGCCCACCCTGGGCCTGCTCTTCCTCCTCCTCCTCCTCCCTGTCTGTGGGGGGCACCAGGCCACCCTGCCTCCAGACCCAACATCCTGCTCATCCTGGCCAACGACCTGGGCATCGGGGATCTTGGCTGCTATGTCAACTGCACCCTCAGGTAAAACCCGGGTTACCCATGGGCAGGTGAGGACAAAGGGGTTCGGGGTGGGGGTGTGAGAGGAGAGGGGCAACCCGACACAAAGAGGGAATGTGGAAGGGATTTCATAGGTGAGCTGGCATCCAAAAAGAAAGATGAATGATGGATGGGTGGATGGAGAAATGAGTGGAGGGACAGGTATGGATGGGTGGATGAATGAATGGATAGATGGATGGGTGGGTGGATGGGTGGATGGGTGAATGGATGGGTGGGTGGATAAATGGATGGGTGGATGAATAAAAGGGTGGGTTGATGGATGATGGATGGAAGCATGAATGGGTGGGTTGGTTGAAGGGTGGATGGATAGGTGGAAAGCTGGATGAATGGATGGGTGGTAGATGGATGGGTGGGTCGGTGGGTGGATGGATGGGTGGGTGGAAGGATGGATGGGTGGATGAATGAATGGATAAATGGATAGATGGATGGATAGAAGGATGGGTGCGTGGGTGAGTAGATGTTGTATGGATGGATGGGTGGAGGGACAGGTGGATGAATGAATGGATAGATGGATGGATGGGTAGGAGGGAGGCTGGATAGATGGGTGGAAGAATGGATGAAGGCATTCCCAGCTCCCTCCTCCCACCCTGCAGGTGGAAGCGTCTGGAAGCTCCACTTGGCCACACCAGTCTTCAACCCCAGAACTTGGGCTGTTGCTTCCCTTCCTCCCTACTCCTGTGCTGGGGCCCCGGGGTGTGGCAGCACCGCCCTCCACTGCTCCTAGAGCTGATCTCCGTCGGACCTGGGCCAGCAGCTGCGTGCTGACCTCTGACCCAGAAGTCCTGCTGCAGCCCCTTCCCCTTCCTGGCCCACCACACAACCCCCACCCCGTGATCAAATCCGTTCCCATTGTGCCTGCCCCCTGATGGCCATAATCCATCAACCCGGAGCATGAGCAGAATCCCCGCGGAAATGGCCAAATCCCAGGACAAAAATTATCATCAACTTTTCCAACTCCAATTCATGATTAATTAGTGAAAATGGAGGGGGAAAAGATGAACAGAGTCAAAGCAAGGAGGCAAAATGAGGAGGGGTACAGTGGGGACCTCCACACGCTTCCATCTTCCCTCCTACATCCTGGGCCCCTCTCCCTGGCTGAGAAGGCAGTCCGTCACAGGCCCAGGCCCCGCCTCCTCCCCCACCCTGGAAGACATGGGGGAAGTATGAAGTGGAGGTCTGGAAGTTGAAATGAGCAATATGGCAGTGCCGGGGCCTCCCATTGGCGCTCAGCGGTGTCCATCAGGCCCTGCACCGGAAGACATGGGGAGGGAAGAAGGAGAGAGATGGAGGTGCCCCAGGCCTTCTCACTGGCTGAGGAAGCTGTCCGTCATGGACCAGGTCCTGACCCACCGCACCCCGGAAAACAGGGTGATGGAGGAAAGGGAGGTTTGGAACTTTAAATGAGCAAGATGGTGGTGCCCAGGCCCTCCCATTGGCTCACAGGGCTGTCTATCATCCTCACCTGCCAGGCCCACCCAGGAAGTGAGCGTTTAAATGAGGGAAGATGGCAGTGCCCAGAAGTCCCATTGCCTTGTGAAACTGTCAATCTGGCTGTGTACAGGAAGATAGGGGGATGGTGGAAGGGGAGGGATCTGGAGGTTGAAATGAGTAAGATGGTGGTGCCTGGGCCTCCTTTGGCATGCAACTCTGTCCATCAAGTTGTGGCACCCAGGCCCTCCCATTGGTTTGGAATGCTGTGCATCAGGTCCTGCACCAGAAGACAGGGGGAGGGTCGAGGAGGGAGAGTCAGTTATCCTGAGGCCCAGTCCCTTTCGGCCCCCTCCTGGAAAAGGATCAGCAGAGGGAGGCTGGAAGCCCCATCTACTACTGGAAGCACAGGGCTGTGTATCACTATTCAGGCCATGCCCACTTCTGTTTACTAAGATACTTCCCCTCCATCCCCAGTTCCCATCACCATGATGCCCTGTCCCCTACCAGCGAATGATAAATGGGAGGGTGGGGGGAGAAGGGGTGTATCTGTTCCAGGCCATGACCACTTCTGATCAGGGAGACTGATCTGCCCATCTACATGGGGCCCCGCCCAGCAGTCCATGTGTGGAAGCACAGGCTATCAGTCACCTTCAGGCCCTGCCCACTTGCCACTGGGTGGCTTCAGGGGCTGTCAGTGACATGCAGGCCCTGCCTCTCGGCCTCGTGTGGACATGGGAGGTGTCCATCACCTCAATGGCCTGCCCCATGGATGCACAGGCTGTCAGTGAGCCTGAGGCCCTGCACCCTCGGCCTTCTATGGACGCTCAGGTTGTCAGCATGGATGCCACGTGATCCCTGACACCTGACCCCTGACCCTGCATTCCCTCCTGGAACTCACGTGTAGTGTCGACCCTGACCATGTAGCGTCTCCCTGGAAGTAGTAGAAGCTGACGCCGGCCAAGGCCAGGACCACCATGGAGGTGATGGGGGTGTCGATCTCGGCCACAAGTCTGCCTGGAGGCAAGGACGGGAACAGAGGGTCACCCTGGCCTTCACATCCCAGGCCTCCACATCTCAGCCTCCATATCCCAGCCTCCACAGCCAGGCCTCTACATCCCAAGCCTCCCCATCCTAGCCTCCATACCATTTCTACCACCTTTGCCTTTGGAGTCCCAGCCTTCACCTCTGTTTGGACGACACAGGGTCAGCCCCTGTGTCTCCACATCCTGGCCGCCATTCCCCCAACCTGAGCCTCTGAAGCTGTTGCTGGCACCACCACTGCCTCCACCCAGAAACAGAGTAAATGCCATCAGCCTCGGGCCTCCACATCCCTGGGCCTCCATATCTTGGCCTCCACATCCCCGGCCTCCACATCCTCAGCCTCCATACCCAGGTCTCCACATCCTGGCCTCCTCCCCTTTATCTACAGGCTGGGCTTTGTCACATGGGGCCTGAAGGGAGACCCCCATCTGTGGACAGAGGAAGTCGGGGTTCAGCCCGGCCTCCATACCTGAGCCTTTATACACCCTGGGCCTCCATATCCCCAGCCTCCACATCATCCTCAGCCTCCCTCCGCTACCTATCAGATGGGCATGTGGAGACGTGGCCTCTGCCACCACCGCCTTTCCCTATGGGCAGAGGAGACAGGGGTCAACCCAGGCCTCCATATCCTGTGCCTCCACTTCCTGGCCTCCACACCTGACCCGGCCTCCCCTGTACATACTGCCTGAACCTCCAGAGCTGTTGCTTGCACCGCCACCTCCACCTGGAGCAGAGGACAAAGGGGTCAGCCCGGGCCTCCATACCCTGGGCCTCCATATCCTCAGTCTCCATACCTGGGCCTCCATATCTCAGTCTCCCCCTACCTACTAGGCCGGAAATTGCAGATGGGGCCTTGATGATCACCTCCACCTGTGTGCAGAAGTTATGGGGTCACCTCAGCCTCCACACCCCAATCCTCCACATACTGGGCCTCCGTATCCTGGGCCTCTACATCCTGGGCCTCCCCCTTACCTACCCTGTGAGCCTCCAGAGTCTCGGCCTCCACTCCAACTTCCACCTGTGGGCAGAAGATATGGGATCAGCACCAGCCTCCACATCCTGGCCTCCATATCTAGGCCTCCATACCCTCAGCCCCCACTCTACGTACCCCATGGGCATGCGGAGACAGGACCTTGGTGACTGCCTCCAGCTGTGTGCAGAGGAAGTCAGGGTTCAACCCAGCTCTCCCATACCAGCCTTCACATCCCAGCCTCCCCATCATCCCTGGCTTCCACTTTATGACCTTCATTCCAACCCTGGCCTACACTTCCTGGCCTCTACTCCATCCTCGGCCTCCCCCCAAGCCTAACACCTTTGTTTATGTAGTCCTGGCACCCTCACTGGCTCCACCTGGGGGCAGAGGATACAGGATCAGCCCAGTTTCCACATCTTGGCCTCCATATCCTGGTCTCGACTTCCCGGCCTTCACGTCCCAGCCTCCTGCTATCTACCAGGCGGGCAAGTGTAGATGGGGCCTGTGCGACCACCTCCACCTGTGTGCAGAGGAAGTTAGGGGTCAGCTTCAGCATCCACACCCAGGGCCTCCACATCATCCCCAGCCTCCACTACCCAGCCTCCACATCCCGGCCTCCCCTCTACCTACTGCTTTTGTCTTCAGTGTCCTGGCCTCCATCACTGCCTCGACCTGTGGGCAGAGGATATGGGGGCGAGTCCAGGCTCCATACCCTGGGCTTCCACATCCTAGCCTCCCCATAATCCCTGACCTCCATTTCCTGGCCTCCTCCCTATTAACTGGGTTAGCAATTGCAGACATGGAGTCTATGACCATACAGGGGTCAGCCCAACCTTCATAACCTGAGATTCCACCTGCTCAGCCTCCACACCCTACCCAGTCTCTCCCAGATGTACCTCCTGGGCTTCTGGAGCTGTTGCTTCCACCACTACCTCCACCTTAGGGCAGAGGATACGGGGCAACCCGGCCTCCACATCCTGGGACTCCACACCATCTCCAGCCTCCCCATCCCCCTCACCAACTACCATGTGTGGCTCTGGAGCTGTGGCCTCCATCGCCATCTCCACATGTAGGCAGAAGAAAAGGGGGGTTCAGCCTAGCCTCCACACTCTGACCTCTATACCCAAGGCCTCCAGATCATCCTCATCCTTCCACCTCAATCTTCCCTTCCTCCCTCCTTCCCTCCTTCCCTCCGTCCTCATCCTCCTTCCCTCCCTCCCTCCCTCGTTCCTTCTTTCCTTCTCCCCTCCTTCCCTCTTTCCTTCCTTCCCTCCCTCCCTCCCTCCTTCCTTCTTTCTTTCCCTCCTTCCTTCTCTCTCTCCCTCCCTCCCTCCCTCCCTCCCTCCCTCCCTCCCTCCCTCCCTTCCCAGCTGGGATGAGCTGGGGTCCCCCAGGTTCCAGCCTCACTGACCTCCACCTGTGGTGTGATCCAGATAGGGAGTCATGAGGTTCAAGGGGAGGGGCTTCCTGGGGTCATGGAGGGCATAGGCAAGGTCAGAGTCTCCTGTGCCTGTTTGGGGTAGGGGGTAGATGGTGTGGTGGGGGAGGGAAGGAGGAAGAGGAAGGGGAAGAGGAGGGAGAGGCCATCAGGGAATGGCCTGAGACCACCAAAAACTAAGGAAAACAAGTCAGCTCGGATGGGGGGGTGAAGTAGACAGAGAGACAGATGACAGACAAGAACACACAGACAGAGGAGGTAGGCAAACATGGTGAGAATGATACATGGAGACAGAGACACAAGCAGAAGCAGAAACACAAAAAGACTGACACAGTCAGATGGAGGGACAGATGGACAAACACAGAGACACAGAAGAACATGGAGGAACAGACAAACAGACAAAGGTATAGACAAAGACAGGGGAATATAAAGAGAGAAACAGAGGCAGACAAACATAAACACAGACAGGGAGACACACAAATGAGAGACATACAGACAGATGGACAGAGAGACAAGCACACAGACAGACAGACAGATGAACAGACACAGACAGACAGGCAGACAGACACAGACAGACAGACACATACACAGACACACAGACATACAGACACACAGATACAGATCAACCATCTGACAAAGAGAGACACACAAACACACAAACATATGGAGAGACAGACAGACACACACAGAGACAGACAGACAGGGATACACACAGATGAAAAACAAGATAGGGATATGGACAGGGAGACAGACAGATACACAGAGAGACAGACAGACACACAGGCAGACAGAGAAACAGAGAGGAGAGACAGAGAGAGAGAGATGGACAGGGAGATAGACAGGCAGACAGATAGACAGGGAGACAGACAGGGACACAGGGAAGGAGACAGACAGGGAGGGAGAGAGACAGACAGGGAGGGAGAAAGACAGACACACAGACACCACAGACAGACAGATGAGAGACAGACAGAGAGACAGACAGACTCGCCCTCACCCCCCTACCAGGACTGGCTGGGCAGCGTGCTCCAGGACCCTGCCTTTTGTGTGAGTCCTTCTCCCCCCAAGGGCCGGGTGACCTCTGTCTGGGGATCAGGTGTCAGGAGTCACCCAGGCAGGGGAGAGGGGGTGAAGAGACCCACCCCATCCCCCAGCCCCCTGAGATTCCCAGTGACCAGCACCCCAAAACCCTCTCACCCACGCTGGGCTGCACCCAGCACAGCATGGCTACCAGGAGCAGCAGGCCGGGGCACCCATGGCCACCATCGCAGTCTTTCCCAGGCCTCTGCCTCAACTTCCCCTCCTGTAGCCTCCCTCTGTTTCCCATTCCTGGGGAATACAGGAGGAGGAGGAGGGCATGGCCTCTGTCACAGCCCTGGCTGACTCCCAGGGACCAGGTCCACACCCACTGGGGACCTGAGGTGAGGGTGGACTCCGACCACAGTGCTCACACGCCCCATGCCAAACTCAGACATGAAGGTCCCATGGCTTGGGAGGGAGAGAGAACCAGGCACAGGCCCTGTCTCAATGTACCAGAGAGGCCTTGGCCTCAAACTCACAGCTCGAGCCTTGAACAGGGGGCCTGGGCCTTGAACTCAGAGCCTGGGCCTTGCACTGTGAGCCTAAGCCTTGAATTGGGGGTCTTTGCCTAGAAATAGGGGCCTGGGCCTTCGACTGGGGGCCTGGGCCTTCAACTGGGGGCCTGGGCCTTGAACTCAGATCCTGGGCCTCAAACTGGTGGCTTGAGCCATGAACTCAAAGCTTTGGCCTTGAACTGAGGGCCTGAGCCATTAACTGGGGCTTAAGCTTAGGCCTGGAGACCTGAGCCTTGAACTGGGGGCCACGGCCTGAAACTGGGGGCCTGGGACTGGAACTGGGGACTTAAGCCTAGAACTGGGGACCTGGGCATAAACACGGGGCCTGGGCCTTCAACTGGGGGCATGGGCCTTGAACTCGGATCCTGGGCCTAAAACTGGTGGCCTGGGCCCAGAACTGGGGGTCTGAGCCTTGAAATTGTCCCTGGGCCTGGAACTCAGGGCCTGGGCCTTGAACTTAGGGCCAGGACCTTGAACTGGGGGCCTGGGCCTCGAACTGGGGAACTAGGCCTTAAACTAGGGGTCTAAGCCTTCAACTGGGGGCCTGGGCCTCAAACTGGGGACCTAAGCCTTCAAATGTATGTTTGGGACTACAAAATGGGGCCTGGGCCTTCAACTGGGGGCCTGAGCCTCGAACTGTGTGCCTCGGCCTGGAACTCAGAGCCTGGAACTGGAACTGGGGACCTGGGTCTCAAACTGGGGGCCTGGGCCCCAAACTTGGGGACTAAGCCTTAACTGGTGGCCTGGGCCTCAAACTCGGGACCTAAGCCTTCAACTTTAGGCTTGGAACTCAAACTAGGGGCCTGGGCCTAAAACTGGTGGCCTGGGCACAGAACTGGGGGTCTGAGCCTTGAAATTCTCCCTGGGCCTGGAACTCAGGGCCTGAGCCTTGAACTAGGGACCTGGGCCTTGAACACGGGGCCTGGGCCTTCAACTGGGGGCCGGGAACTTGAACTCGGATTCTGGGCCTCAAACTGGTGGCCTGGGCCCAGAACTGGGGGCCTGAGCCTCAAATTCAAAGCTTGGTCCTTGAATTGGGGGCATTGGACTTGAACTGGGGGCTTAAGCCTAGAACTGGGGACCCGGGCCTAGAACTGGCAGCCTGGGCCTGGAACTCGGGAACTGGGATTGGAACTGGGGACTTAAGCTTAGATCTGGGGACCCAGGCCTTGAACTGGGGGCCTAGGCCTGGAACTGGGGGTCTGGGTCTCAAACTGGGGGCCTAGGCCTAGAACTGGGGGCTTAAGCCTAGAACTGGAGACCTGGGCCTTGAACAAGGGGCCTGGCCTTCAACTGGGGGCCTGGGCCTTGAACTCGGACCTGGGCCTCAAACTGGTGGCCTATGCTTCGAACTCAATGCTTGGGCATTGAAGTGGGGTCCTGGGCTTTGACCTGGGGGCTTAAGCCTAGAACTGGGGACCAGGGCCTTGAATTGAGGCCTGGGCCTGGAACTGGGGGTCTGGGCCTCAAATTGGGCGCCTCGGCCTAGAACTGGGGGCATAAGCCTAGAACTGGGGACCCGGGCCTTGAATAAGGGGCCAGGGCCTTCAACTGGAGGCCTGGGCCTGCCACTCGCATCCTGGGCCTCAAACTGGTGATCTGGGCCCAGAACTGGTGGCCTGAGCCTAGAACTCAGGGCCTGGGCCTTGAACTGAGGGCCTGGACCTTGAACTGGAGGCCTGGACCTCAAACTGTGGGCCTAAGCCTTCAACTGGAACCTGGGCCTTGAACTGGGGGCCTGAGCCTTGAACTGGGGACTTGGGCCTTGAACTCAGATCCTGGGCCTCAAACTGGTGGCCTGAGCCTCGAACTCACAACTTGGTCCTTGAACTGGGGTCCTGGTCCTTGAACTGGGGGCTTATGCCTAGAACTGGGGACCCGGGCCTTGAACTTGGGTCCTGAGCCTCAAACTGGGGGCCTGGGCCTTGAACTGGGATGGGAACCTGGGCCTGGAACAGCGGATCTGGGCCTCAAGCTGGGGGCTTGGGCCTTCAACATGGGGCCTTGTAGAGAGCCAACAGGGAAATTCACCATGACTTCTGGCTATACTCTCAAGGGCGAGCAAGGTCATGGCTTAGGGAGCCAACAACAAAGTTCATCCTAACCTCTGGCTATGTTGTTATCTCAAGGACATGCAAGGACATGGTTTACTTGAAGGACAGTACTAATCCTGAGATGTTTTTATTATGTCCACAAGAGTCTCTTTTATGTAAACCATTCAATCATATCTTGTTTTACTGCCTGTTGTTATTTAACAATTTCAGGGCCTTCCTGTTTTCTTAAACCTTAGTTAATCCTATGCTATGTCCTGGTTGTCAAACTGCATATAAGCTGGAAGTTAAGAATAAAACATGGCTGCAGTCTTGAGTTACAATCTCGAGATGCAGACCTCCTGAAACCCATCTTTTGCCTCTTGTCCTTTTTCTCTTGTCTTGCATTTTTCTTTTGCTTTAATCCTTGCCCCCTCAATCAGGATTCCCTCTTTCCTTCCGGCTGGCTCGGCAGAGGGCCTGGGTCTTGAACTGGTGGCCTGGGCCTTGAACTCAAAGCTTGGGACTTGAACTGGGGGCCTGGGCCTTGAACTCAAAATTTGGACCTTGTCTGGGCCTTGAACTAGGGGCTTAAACCTAGAACTGTGGACCTGGGCCTTGAACTTGGGCCCTGGACTTTGAACTCAGATCCTGGACCTCAAACTGGTACCCCAGACCTAGAACTAGGAGCCTGAGCCTTGAACTGGGGGCTTGGGCCTCAAGCTGGGGGCCTGGGCCTTGAACTGGGAGCCTGGGCTTGGAACTGGGTCCTCATCCTAGAACTGGGGACCGAGGCCTTGAACTTGGGGCCTCAGCCTCATCCTGGGGGCCTGGGTCTTGAACTGGGGTAGGGGACCTGGGCCTGGAACTGTGGACCTGGGCCTCAAGCTGGGACCTTGGGCCTTGAACTCAAGGCCTGGGACTCACAGACCTCCAAATGACCCTGTCTTCCACCTCGGAACCCCCTAAATCCCAGGCATGAGGGACCCCCGATACCTAGTGTGGGAGGGGTGGAACTGGAGATGGGGACAGATGGACAGACAGGCAAGGAGAGAGACATATAGACAGATGGGGAGATGTACAGACAGACTGGGAGGGAGACAAAGAGATGGACACATAGACAGGCAAGACAGACAGACGTACACATCGACACAGAGGCTGACAGACACCCAAATACACAGACACATAGACAGACAGACACATAGACAGACAGGCACACAGGCAAACAGACAAGGAGACAGGAAAACACAAAGACATGGAGACAGACAGATGGAAACAGACAGACAGACAGGGAGACAGGGAGACGGACACACATACACAAAGACAGACAGACAGAGACAGACAGACGGACACATAGACACAGCCAGATGGATGGGAACACAAATAGAGAGAGACAGGCACATTAACCAAGAAGTGGACAGACAGACACACCGCCAGAGAGGGAGACAGACAGACACAGACAGACAGACAGACAGACACAGACAGTCAAACAGAAAGGCAGAGAGGTAGACAGACACATAGACAGAAAGACAGACAGATGGATGCCCCCGATTCCCACCCCCCCCCGCACCGCCTTACCGCACACCCTGGGCCCCAAGCCAAACGCCCAGGCTGGGCTGCCTCCTTCTCCTCCTCCTCTTGCCCAACTTCATTTTGTGTCTTGGACCCACCGTGACCCCTGTGTGTGTGTGGGGGGGTGTCAGTGGGCAAAGGTCAGCCAGGAGGGGTGAGAGGGGTATCCCTGACTCCAAACTCCCTGGAGACCCCAGTGTCATCCCTGGGCTTCTGGAAAGATCCCCAAACCCACACCCTGAGGTCACCCAGCCACCAGCACCCCACACAAACCCACAGATATCCCGAGATCACAGAGCAACCAGCAACCCGAAACCGCCTTCAACCCCTGCAGGGGCCCAGCTTGCAGGAGCAACCTGCCCTGTCCCCGTATCTCCTTCCATTGAGGCCTTGGTGTCCCTGGTGGACCTGTGCCTCCACTTCCCCTCCTGTGCTATTGGCCTTTGGTTCCCAGGCCTGGGCCTCAAATTCCCAGGCCTGGGCCTTGAATTACCAGTCTGGGCCTCAGGGCCTGGGCCTTGACCCCCAGCCTGGGCCTCAAACCCACAGCCTGGGCCTCGAACACCCAGCAGTGATCTTGAACCCCCAGGCTGGGCCTCAGAGCCTGGGCCTCAAACCCACAGGCTGGGCTTCAGGGCCTGGGCCTCGAACCCACAGGCTGGGCTGTTGGGCTTAATTTCCACGTCCCCCCTGGGGAGATGCCAAGCTTCTAATTGTGGGGGGACACTTGGCTCTGCGCGCTGCTCCCACCGGCGGGAGGGCAGAGCGTGTAACGGTCAGGCTAAGGTGAGCTGGGATAGGGCTGCTAAAACCCCTGTGCGTCCCAGCTCCCCTTACATTTAAGAGAAGACACTTGACACAGAGATTTCGGGGGAGCCGCCCGATGGTCTACCGGCTTCCAAAGGGAGGGGTTTATATGACAGTAATGGCAGCAGGAAGATGAGAGACTAACTGGGTATTAACAATTGGCTAATGAACTGTCCATCATGGTGATGTCACGGAACTTCCCACAGAGGCCCGGCCTCTTGGATCAACCTCCGGCTCAGCCAGCACCATGGTGGCACATGTGCTCTTAGACGAGAGGCAGGGCTGATTTGGCATCTCTTCCGGTAGAACCCGGAAGGGAGTTGAGGGGCTAATCAGCCAAGCAGCCCCAGGGTGGGAGAAAGGGCCTGTCTCTTAGGTATAGCCAGACCCGAACACTGGGCCTCAGAACCTGGGCCTGGAACAGAGAGCCTGGGCCTTGAACCCGCAGCCTCAGTGCCTGAAACTCAGGGTTGCACTCCCGGCCTGCGACCCAGACCCCAGCCCCCCCCAACAGTCCACTTCCGGTGGGTGGTCAGGAGACCATGTTCATCCCACCCGCCCTACCCATTCCACAGTTCTGGCAGGCCACCAGCCACTTCCGGTTGACTCTCTAGGATATGGAGCTGGTCCCGCCTCCCCCATCTTGTCCCAACTCCCCCATCTTGTCCTGCTCCATGAGTCTCCAGGCAACTGGTAGGCCTCTCCATATCCTGCCTGGCCACTTCCAGTTGGTAAACAGGATACAGGCTTCCACCCGCCCCCAATGTAAAGGCCCCTTTCTGCCCCCAACAACTGCCACTTCTGGTTGGTATTTAGGGTCCTTCCCTCCCCCAGTGACTATGACTTCCACTTGGCATCCAGGGTACAGGATTCCTCCCAACCCCCCAATGCCTCCCACTTCTGCTGGGTAGCTAGGATACGCCCTTGGTCCCGCCCCCAAGGATCGCACTTCTGGTGGGCAGCCAGTTTTGCCTCCCCAAATCATCTGACAATCAGCTCTTCCCCCTGTGTCACTTCGGGTGAGTCCCTACTTCTGGTGAGGTGGAAGGACCCGGCTGCCTGTCAGCTTTAAGGCCCGCCCCCTTCGTGGATGGACGGAAGGAGCGGGACCCTGCCCAGCAGCCCATGTATGGACGCTTGGGCTGTCACTCAGGCTGAGGCCCCACCCTCGTGATGGTGTAGGGACGCCTCGGCTGTCCATCACCTTGAGGCCCCACCCTCCAATCCATGGATGGATGCATGAGCCATCACTCAGGGAAAAGCCCCACCCCTACTCAGTCTCAGGTTGCCCAGGCTTCTTTGCCAGGAGCGAGGGGCAAGATGGGTGCCTGGAGTGCACTGCACATGCGTGGGATGTGTGCCTGGAAGTTCACTGCACATGTGTGGGATTGGAGGTCAGCTATACACTGCTCATGTGCGAGTTGCGTGCCCATCCAAGCACTGCACAGGTGCGGGATGGGAGCCTGGACCTGCCCTGTGCGTGTGCACCATGGTTGACTGCACACAAATTGCGCCTGTGAAGGATGGGTGCCAGGATTGCACTGCGGATGTGCGAGAAGCGTGGGGGAGGGCCCCACACCATGCACTGCTTATGTACAGGACGGGTGCCTGGAAGTCCTCCACTTATGTGCAGATTGGGTCTCGGATGTGCCCTACACATGCACATGATAGGTGCCCGGAAGCCCACTGCGCCTGCGTGGCATGGTGGACTGCCCACACACTGCGCATGCTCATGCGGGGGTGCCCTGCTTGAGCCCTGTGCATGTGAGTGGGGACTGCAACATGGTCATGAACAGTGCCATTCACTTTATTTGTGTCTTTTTCTCCTTCTCCGTCTAGCTTTCAGGCCGCGCTGACCTCATGCCACCTTGGTGCCTGCAGAGGGAGAAGGAGAAGTAACAGCAGCCAAGGACCACATTGAGGGGGGTAGGGCCAGAAGCCGAATGACGTCACAACAGGGAGGGATTCATGGCCCACGCCAAGGTCCAAGCAGCACCTGCCACTCCGGAACTGGAAGTAGCTGACGCTGGCACCCAGCAGTGCCAAGACTACCACTAAGATGATCAGGGAGACAGTGAGCGCCACTGCACTTCCGTCCGGGACGGGGAGGGGGCAGGACATCCGGGTAATGCGGTGGACAACTGGCAACCGTGAGGAGTTAGCTATGGGTCCCGGACATCCAGGGAACTCGGCAGATATCGGGAACCATGGGGAACAAGCTAGGCATCCCAGATGTGGAGGATGAGCATGATTTGGAGGCCTGGATGTGGAGGCCGAGGATGATGTGGAGGCCCAGATATGCAGGCCAAGGAGAATGCAGAGTCCCGGATATAGAGGCTGGGGCACCCAGATGTGCCTCTGTTTCCCCCCCATGACAGGCACCAAGGACTAGCACTCAACCTATAAGGACCTGCAAGGTGAGAGAGCAACCCGGATGTCCACCCCTAGTGACCCGGATGTCCAGAGCCTATAACAGCAGCTCCCCAATAAACCAGATGTCTGGAAGCCATAGCAGCTCCTTGAGTAACCAGGATGTCCTGAGTAACCTGAGGTCTGGAGTCAATAGCCACACCCGTACTAACCGGGATGTCCGGAATCAACAGCAACAAATCACCAAGTATGGATGTCCTGAGTATCCCGGATGTCAGGAACCCATAGCAGCAGTTCCCTGAGAAACCAGGATATCTGCAGCCTATAGCACCTCTCCAAGTGACCCAGATGTAGGGAGTAATAGCAGCTCCCAGAGTAACCAAAATATCACAAGTACCCTGGATGCCCTGGACCCCTAGCTAGCTACCGACTAACCCGGATGTCCAGAACCCATAGCAGCTCCCTGGGTACCCTGGATTTCCGTGACCCCAAGGTAGCTTCCAAGTAACCAGGATGTCCCGCTGTACCTGGATGTCCGCTGTGTAACCTGGATGCCCACCGAGGTACCTGGATGGCAGAGACTCATAGCTAGCTCCCTGAGTAACCCGCATGTCTGCTGAGTAATTCAGGCCTCTGCATTCTCCTTGGCCTGTATATCCGGGGCTCCACACCATCCTCAGCCTCCACATCCAGGCAGCCACATCATGCTCAGCCTCCACATCTAGGCCTCCACATCATGCTCAGCCTCCACATCCGGGGCTCTATACCTCAGCCTCTATATCTGAGCCTCCATATCATCCCCAGCCTCCACATCCAGGCCTCCACATCCTCCTCAGCTTCCACATCCGGGCCTCCACACCATCCTCAAAAGACACATCCATAGCAAGTGCCATAATCTCCATACTCCTTAATTTCAGTTGGAATTGGGTGGGACTGTTTACCTCACAAGAAGAGAATGGTTTGTGGATTCTTCCTGAACTGAAAGAGGAGATGGCCAAGAATAGAATTTGTATAGATTTTGAGCTGGCAATTCCAACCTCTGGCCTGGCATATGTTTTTAAAGTCATAGCACTTTATAAAAGCATTAATAAATCTTCAGCAAATGTCCTTATCATAAATGGTGATAATGAACTCTTACTAGATATGATGAGGTATATTGAGCACTTTTTAATAAAAGGCAAAATTTGAATCTTGAACACACAGTTGGAGTTTACCATGAAGAGGAGATATTTCGTGCTAGGTTCATTATATGTACCGCTCATTCTTTTACACCATCATCAGGGTGTTTCTGGATTCACAGATGTTGTCAAGTCAGTTAACCCTCACAAATACTATGAAGACTTTTTCCTTGCTTGGCTGTGGATCCTCTCTTTTAATTGGTCAGATTCCGGGTCTGACTGTGTAACATGGGAGAACTGTCTTCGTGATGCTTCCTTGGATTGGTTGCCTCAGCACATTTTTGACATGACTATGACTGGACAGTTACAATATATACAATGCTGTGTATGCTGTGGCCTGAGCTCTCCATGAGGTGTGTCTTCATCAAACAGAAACACAAACAGTGGGAAATAGCAAAGGGACAATGCCTTTGCCTGCACAGGTAAGGCCTTCTGTGTTGGATGGCACATGCCATGAGCAACAGTCATTTCCCAGGTAGTTTCCTTACAATATGAAATTTAAGTATTTTAGGTAAGTTTCCAAGATCCAAGTAATAATATTTTTTAAATGTCTGGGAGGTACTCTAGACATGTATTTTTGTGCTCTTCAGGAAAAGCAGGCCATGAAAAGAATACAGTGAGTTATTTTATAAGTTATTTTAGACAAATAGCTTCAACATTTATAGCAGATGTTTTGACAACTGTATATTCACCTTTTCCCTATGAGTTTCTTTTGCAATAGCAGAATTACCCATATTTTTATGAGGGACCTAGTTTCTGTCTACATCATGCATTAATTTTTTTAATTCAAAAATTTTATTGTAAAGGTGATAGACAAAGGGCTTACAGTTACATAAGTAAGGTGATGAATATATTTCTTTTATGATAATATTTTTTCTTATTTACTGTCAAAGTGATGTACAGAGAAGTTACAGTTTCATATGTTAGGCACTGAATACATTTCTTGGACTGTTTGTTACCTCTTCCTTCATTCCCTCCTCCCTGCTTCCCCTTTCCCTCTCCCCCATGAGTTCTTCAGTTGGTTTACACCAAACAGTTTTGCAAGTATTGCTTTTGTATTCGTTTGTCTTTTTATCCTGTGTCTCTCGATTTTGGTATTCCTTTTCAGTTTCCTGGTTCTAATACCAGTATATACAATTTCCAATGTACTCAGATAAGATACAGTGATAGTTCAGGTACAACCACAGGAAGAGGATACAAGAGGATCATCAACAATAGAAGCTACTATTTCACATGGCATGTTGAAAGTAATTACAACAGTGATATGTCACTTGTTTCCATAACATGAAGTTCATTTCACTTAGCTTTATCTTATTCATGCATTAAATTTTTACCAGGCTCAAACTAGTAACATTCATAAAATTAGTGATTGTGGCAAACTACAGTTAGGCAACTGAGAGTCATCTAATTCATGACTATTTAGGTGGACTGGCATTTTCTTGAAAAGACATTATTTATTCCTTTGTTGAGTGACCAGGATTCAGCAGGATTATTTTTATTCCTCCATAGATTTTCTTCTGGGATACTTCATTAGGTGGCTCTGCTATTACCACTTTCTGAATCAGAAATTAAAGGCAATCAGGAAATTTTTTTGTTCAGGCTTTCTGTCTTAGCTTGGGATAGATTTCACCATAAAATGATATATCTCTTTTAGCTGCACCCTTTTCTGAAGAACAGGGAATTTCACAATCCTGCTGGAGATCAGGTGATTTTGGATAAGAAAAGGAAATTGGAGGCAGAGTATGACATTGGAAACATTTGGAATTTCCCAGAAGGTCTTGAACTGGAGGTGAAAGTAGGAAAATTTTCTCCATATTCTCATCAATTGTCTTTATCTGATGAAATGGTACACTGGGCCATAGCATCTACAGAGGTGGGTTGGATTTAATTGTGATGATTTTAAGGACATATAAGTAAGCAAAATTAAAATATATATCTGTTTGGATGCCTGCAAAGTACTCCATTTATACTAGCTGCTTAGGTGGCTGTGATACAATTATTATAGTTTGAAGGCAGTCCAAGCAAGAATGGCTGTGAGATCCTTATCTTCATGCAACCACCAAAGAAGCAGGGCTGGACCCTAGTGACTCATTCCTGTAATGCTATCTTCTCAGGAGGTAGACATCCTCAGATCTAAGATTACTGATCTGTTTGAAGCCCAACCTGGCAGATAAGTCTTTGGAACTCTTATCTCAACTGACAAACAAAAACCTCAGGTGGAACTGTGGATCAAATTGTAGAGTACTAACCTTGAGCAAAACAAAAGCCCAAGGACCATGCACATACCCCGAGAGCAAACCCCAGGAACAGGACCAAAAAAAAAAAAAAAGGAAATTAACAGTCTCTAAATGTCAATTAAGAATAGTGTCATGGGGCTGGGGATATAGCCTAGTGGCAAGAGTGCCTGCCTCGGATACACGAGGCCCTAGGTTCGATTCCCCAGCACCACATATACAGAAAACGGCCAGAAGCGGCGCTGTGGCTCAAGTGGCAGAGTGCTAGCCTTGAGCGGAAGAAGCCAGGGACAGTGCTCAGGCCCTGAGTCCAAGGCTCAGGACTGGCCAAAAAAAAAAAAAAAAAAAAAAAAGAATAGTGTCATAAAATATGAGTTGCATATTTATAGCAAGTTTTTAACACTGTGACAAAGTACCAAAGGTGTCATTTTATGTGGTTTCAAGATTTGCTTCCTTCTGTGGAGGTTTTATTCAAGGGTTAGTTGTCCTGCTAGTTATCTTTGGCGCGATGAATC
This sequence comes from Perognathus longimembris pacificus, assembly GCF_023159225.1. Lineage (NCBI taxonomy): Eukaryota > Metazoa > Chordata > Mammalia > Rodentia > Heteromyidae > Perognathus > Perognathus longimembris. Next base: position 115,931 of record NW_025961414.1, read on the forward strand.
CTTGAGAATCTATCAGAAGATTCTCACTTTTGGCCACTGAAAAACTAAGAAGATATGATACATATGGAGATCATATAACCCTATAAAAGGGATGTCTATGCTCTACCTTAGTGCATACTGTTAAAGTTTCAAAGAGGATACTTCTTTCTTGCTGTTCACAATTTCATGGATGAGTAGGAGACAAAATATTCAATGATGTTCAATAAGCTTGCCAGTAGGACTTACTTTCTAACCATTAATCTCTACTTTTAAAGGTCTTCCATTTCTCAACCATTCAACAGACCACAGATCAAGGGTATAGCCCATAAACCTTTTGTGATCTTGTGATTGGGAATTTATAAGATCATTCAACACTTGACTGTACTTATGTGTATGGAAGTAATATGCTTTATAATCCAATATTTTAAAACAATGGATTTTTGGTGTATTACATAAAAGTTACTGACATATATATGATTTTCCTCAGTCTCCCCACTCTGTCTACAGTGAGAGTTGTGGTCCTAGATTCAGGAAATCCCCTCAGGAAAGAAAGGATGCCTGTTGCTTTGATTGCACTCCTTGTTCAGGTTATGAGATGGCTAATGGGTCAGATAAGTGCATGTCTTTGGGAGAAATTCATACTCTCTCCCAACCCATGCAAGTCAATTCAAATGTTGGATATTAGGATTCCACGATCAAAATTTTCTTTCACTCCCTTAGTAATTTAATTGGGACAGTTGTTGATACTTCTTTTAAAAAAATCATGGCCTCTGATTTACATATAGATTTTTTTCTTAAATTTTTATTGTCAAACTGAGGTACAGAGAGGTTACACATTCATATGTTAGGCATTGGATACATTTATTATACTGTTTGTTACCTACTCCCTCATTCCCCCCTACCCCTTCCCCCTTTCTATTTTTCCCCCATAAGTTGTTCAGTTCATTTATATCAAACAGTTTTGCAAGTATTGCTTTTGTAGTCGTTTGTCTTTTTTTACCCTGTGTCTCTCGATTTTGGTATTCCCTTTTTATTTCCTAGTTCTAATACCAGTATACACAGTTTCCAATGTACTCAGATAAGATACACAGATAGTGCAGGTACAACCATAGGAAGGGGATACAAGAGGATCATCAATAATAGAAGCTATGGTTTCACATCGCATGATGAAAGTAATTACAACAGTGATATGACAGTCATTTCCATAAACTTTCTCTCTTCCCAGATGACATGATCCTATACCTAAAGAACCCCATTGACTCTACTCCAAAACTACTAGAGCTGATCCAAAACTTTGGCAAAGTTGCAGGATATAAAATAAATCCTCAAAAATCAATGGCCTTTCTATATGCTAATGACCTGAACAACGAAGCTGAAATCAGGAAAGCAACTCCTTTTGAAATAGCCTCACAAAACATAAAATACCTAGGAATAACCTTAACAAAGAAATGAAAGACCTCTATGATAAGAACTTTAAAAACATGAAAAATGAAATTAAGGCAGAACTCAGGAAATGGAAAAACCTCCCATGATCCTGGATTGGGAGGATTAATATAATCAAAATGGTAATGTTGCCAAAGGCTATCTACAAATTCAATGCAATAGCCATTAATATCCCAACACCATTTTTTAATGAAATAGACGAAGCAATCCAGAAATTTATGTGGAACAATAAAAGACCCAGAATAGCAAAAGCAATCCTAAGCAGAAAGAAGTGCAGGAGGAATTACAATAACAAACTTCAAGCTGTATTATAAAGCTATAGTAATAAAAACAGTATTATTTTTTTCTAGTCTGCTGTGTGCATGTTTACTCGGCTACTTATCTCTATAAGTTTAACTTCTGTCATATTAATTGTAAAGCTTCTTAAAGAACAAAGACTCTATCTTGTTCAAGATTACCTTCTGACTACAAAGGAAACACAGATCCTGCATATGTTTACTTCCTAGTGCTTAGGCCTTTTCTTACAACAGAGCGAGTGCTCAGGGTTGGGTTTGTTGTAAGAAGAAGGCATAGCTGTTGTGCATAGCATGACTTCATATCTCCTAAGAATGTCTTGATTCTCTGTTCCTACAGTTGAGTAGAGACAAGTGTAACAACTGCAAGAAGAACCACCATGTTCCTATCTATATTGTACAGAGAAGCAGAAAAATATGCAAGGCTTACGACCCACAATTTCAAATGAGGGGTTTGAGTTGTAACCACAATTCTGAGGATTATGACAGCATAAAGGAAAAAATTATTCGTGGATATTAGAAATGGCAAGAACTTAGATTTATGATTGCCGTGGTAAGTAAAGGAGCGTCAGTAAAACTGAAATATGAGGAATGAGTATGTAAACATGATGCAGACATAAAAATAATATTAACATCATCTGGTAATACTCAGTAATATTTACTTTATATTACTAAGTATTCATATGTCAAAAATATCTCCATATAGGCGTTTTCTAATTTCCTTTTGAGTACTACAAGGGGACTAATGGTAATTTGTCTCCCTCAACAGATATGGACCAGAGTGTGAAGTGTCCAGATCATCAGTATGCCAACACATAGAGAAACCAGTGCCTCCCAAGAGCTGCAAGTTGTCTAGCTTATGGAGAGCCCTTAGGGATGGTCTTGGCCTGCATGGCTCTTTGCATATCTACACTCACAGTAGTTGTTCTTGGAGTCTTTGTGAAACATCACAACCCCCACTTTGTCAAGGCTAACAACCAGGCTCTCAGCTACATCCTGCTTATCTCCCTCATCTTCTGCTTCTTCTGTTCCTTGGTCTTTATTGTCCATCCCAAAACAGTCATCTGCATTCTACAGCAAACCACATTTGGAGTTGCATTCACTATAGCTGTTTCTGCTGTCTTGGCCAAAATTGTAACTGTGGTTCTGGCCTTCAAGGTCACTTCTCCAGAGAGAACAATGAGATGGCTGCTGGTATCAGGGGCTCCCAACTTAATTATTCCCATCTGCACCCTGATCCAGGTGACTCTCTGTGGACTCTGCTGGGAAACTTTCCTCCCTTCATAGATACAGATTCCCACTCTGAACATGGCCTCATCATCATCCTCTGTAGTAAGGGCTCCCTCATAACTTTCTACTGTGTATTGGGATACCTGGGCTCCCTGACCCTGGCCAGCTTCACTGTGGTTTTCCTGGCCAGGAACCTGCCTGTCACCTTCAATGAAGCCAAGTTCCTGAATTTCAACATGCTGGTGTTCTGCAGTGTGTGGCTCAGCTTCCTGCCTGGCTACCACAGTGCCAAGGGGAAGGTCATGGTGGCTGTGGAGGTCTTCTCCATCTTGGCCTCCAGTGCAGGGCTCCTGGGCTGCATCTTTGCCCCCAAGTGCTACATCATCTTAGTCAGGCCAAATAGAAATTGTCTGCATGGCTTCAGGGATAAAAGAGATAGAAGTAGAGATAAGCATTATTAAGACTAAACTCATATATTTGATTACTGTATACAATTTCTGAGCTAAATCTATAGTCATCTTGTGGATACCTAAGACAGTATCCCAAATCTCATGTACTCATACTAATATACTCCTTTGTAAAATGAAAAGCTGTTATTTGTTAAATATTAAAGTATAAAATCTAATTCTATGCTGTACTTAACAGTCTTAGTCTGATGACTATTTTGCTACTATGTCACCTCAAACTTCTCATTTTATGGGTATCTTAAATCACACCATCTGATTTACAACTTGCTTCTTAGTAAGGATGTCTTTTGATTTGGTCTGTTATGTGAATGTTTGCAGTCCTATATAATTTATCATGTCAAAGTGTATAATTTGTCTTTTCCTATCCAGTGTGTATACTTCTAGACATACATATTCTAGTTACAATAAATGGGGAGAACTATGCAATACATGTTTCTTTTGGCCCGGCTTACTTTGATTAAAATAATTTTTTCCATGCTTCCATTTCCTTCCAGACACTACATAACATTTTTTTCTGATGGAAGCTTAAAATTCCATTGTGTATGTATATACAAGTAATAAATTGGCAAATAGTAAAGATAAATCTCCAAAGCAAAATTATAAATAGCTAAACAAAATGCACAATGATGTACTCAACATCCTTGGCGTATGGAATGCAAAGCCAAATGGCACTGAATTTTATCTCACTCTAGTGACAATGTCTATCATTAAGAAGGCTAATTTAAAAATGCTGCCAAGTATAAAGGGAAAAGGGACATGTATACTCAAGTTCATAGGAATGTAATTCCATATACCTAGTAGGGAAATCATTACCTAGCTTTAACATATGAAAGAGTGAGAAAACCTTGTGAGACTGAAGCCCATTGCATGCATACAGGGACAGATCTAAGTAAACCTGCTGTACAGCTAACACATACTACTGAGAATTGTTAAATTAAGTGATAAAATCCTGTATAATATAATGAATATACAAGTTAAAAAAAAAAGCAGGGGCAGCAGCATTAGGGAAAGGGACAGCTTGTATTCAGTCCACCCCCAGCACTTCTGCATAGACCCCTTCTCTGTTGAGAAGAAGAGAAATGCATTTGTCAAGGTGTTAGCCATTATATTCCCAGGAACTTCAAAGAGCATTATGCTCCTCCAGGTCTCTAAATGGAGCAACAACTTGGCCAGGTCAGAGACAGAACCATATTGATTCATATGAGACCAAGTTGTCATTCCTTCTATCCATCCATCTTTCTTTTTTCTTCTTTCTTCCTCTTTTACTTTACTTCCTCCCTCCCTCCCTCCGTCCCTCCCTCCCTCCCTCCCTCCCTCCCTCCCTCCATCACTTCCTTTTCTTTTATGCCACTACGTGGGATTGAACTTCAGGGCCTAGCTACTGTCCCTTAGCTGTTTTTAATTTTTGCAAGGCTGTCACTTTACCACTTGAGTCATACCTGCAACTCTAGATTTTTGCTCATTTATTGGAGATAAGAATGCCATAGACTTTTCTATCTGGGTTGGCTTCAAACCAGTATCCTCAGATCTTAGCCTCCTGAGTAGCTAGGATTGTAGGTGGGAGCCGCTGCCTGGACCTGTTCCAATATAGTACTCTGAAGAGAGATTGGGAGAAATCTGGGGGTTTCAAATGTGGTTATCACATGAATGATTCTGAACTACAGGGTAGAGATGGATTTATGTGGAATCAATACAGTTTTGGCTCCCCATTTTTAAGTGTAAGAGCCAAGCAGTTCATTTCTCGGTATCAAGCCTAAATTCAATTCTGAGTCTCAATTTTCTGGTTGCCAAGTTTTGGGATTTACCTCCCTTCTTTTCTTATGTGACCCTGGAGGCGTGGGTAATACTGTCCACCAAGTGTTGCTGGTGATGGGGCTTTAGTGTCCATCAGAAGAAGGCCACGGTGTCTCTGTGTACTGAGTGCAGGTCTTGCACCTTTGGGCAATTTGAAATCATTCACAGAATACCTGCTTCCTCTGAGTGCACCTAATGCACTCAATCTCAATGGATGATCTAAGCATACAGTGACAAGCACATGACAAGGCACAAACAAAGAGTTACAACACAAGCCAAACACAGGTGCCTCCATGCCTGAAATTCTAGTTACTCAAGATGCTGAGATCTGAGGATAGTGGTTCAAAGCCAGCTGGGGCAGGAAAGGCCATGGGACTCTTATCTACAATGAAACACCAGTAAACCAGATGTAGAGCTGTGGCTCAAAAAGGTAGAGGGCTTAACCTTGAGCAAGAAAGCTCAGGAACAGTACTTGGACCCTGAATTCAAGCCCCACAACCAACAACAACAGACAATAACAAGAGAACACATTTTAGTGAGGGTAAATTATAAGGAGGTCAACCTAGAAACTTCTTGATGCCTCTAGCTGATTGCTGTCTGGATCTTATCTGTTCAGTTTCTGAAAGTGAAATAAGGACACTGGTCTAAGTAGCATTATGTTGTCCTCACTGCAATCGTAGCATCTTGCTGGGTGGTGGGGCTTTTCACCAAGCTTCAAAGAGTCTCGAGTTGAAACAGGCTGTTCTTGAACTGCACATGTGTTTGGCCCCACGACAGTCTTGCTACAGAGAATGCTCTCCCCGACTGTCCCCCTAGATGGTTTGCATTACTAGCTCCTGAGTGGTCTACTCCATGGTTTGCATTTGGTGAGCTTGGGTCCTCATCCAAACATATGGGTTTTGCCTTGAAAAGCTCCATGAAAGCCACTTTCTGGGCTACAGGCCTTTGGGACAGAAGTCCACCTGCAGTCATCGGCTTTTTAATAAAGACTCCCAGTTCAGCCTCTCAAGATGTGGCTTCTCTGTATCTTGCAAGTGAATTCCCACACAACAAAATCCAGTAGACTCTGTCTCCTCCTCGTCTCTCCCCTCCCTTCACCCTGGCCTCCAATCTTACACATTTGTCCTCCAGAAAATTCAACTGGTCATGCAGGCATCTACAGCCATCTCCACTGACAGAACCTGCAAAAGAAAATTCAGAACAATCTTTCTCTATTGGCAGTTTGCTTAGGAACCTAGCGTTTGACATATGTGAATCATTCAAGCTACAGCCAGATGGGAGAAAGGAATTGCCGGGGTACTACTCCACAGAAGGGAGACCCTAGGTACTATTTCCAGCTATTCCACACACCAGCTCCAGCCTCTTGCCCCTGTATGACAAATAGACATAGTGAAGGTTAGAGAAAGATTTATTACCTGGAAGCCAGGGAGAGTACAGCATTCAGCCTATTTTCAGCCATCTTCAGAGATACAGATAAGATCTTAGGCTTTGAATATGTAACTGTGGCAAGGGGTATAAGAATTATAATCTTCAAGCCAGGTGCTGGTGGCTCAGGCCTGTAACCCTGGCTACTCAGGAGATGGAGATCTGACAATCAAGGTTTGAGACCTGCCCTGGCAGGAAAGTCCTTGAGAGTCCTATTTACAGTTAACCACCTACAAACCAGAAGGTGACCTGTGGTTCAAACTGGTAAGGTGCTGGCTCTGAGCAAAAAGAGGCTTAGGGACAATGCGGAGGCCCTGAGTTCAAGCCCCAGTGGCACTGCCAAAGAAAAATCGAATCTCAAATTGATTGCTTCCTTTCAAACAATTTTGTAAAGCCTCCTTTTAAACAAAAAGCTATTTTAATTAAGTCCTACCTTTTACTGTTACATCCTTTTACAAATTCCACATTTTGCCAGCTTGTGTGCCCTTTATTTTTTTGGCCAGTCCAGGGGCTTGGACTCAGGGCCTGAGCACTGTCCCTGGCTTCTATTTGCTCAAGGCTAGCACTCTGCCACTTGAGCCACAGAGCCACTTCTGGCTATTTTCTGCATATGTGGTGCTGGGGAATTGAACCCAGGGCCTCATGTATAGGAGGCAAGCACTCTTGCCACTAGGCCATATCCCCAGCACCTTGTGTGCCAATTTGATTGAACTTTTAGCTGCATTATCTACAACTACCTAAGCCAAATTCTCTTAAAGTTTTACTTTAAAATGTATTTTTAAAAATGATTATCTTTAAGTGGTTGTATAGAAGAGTTCCATTTAGCAAATGAATATAAGGTGTTTTGAACCATGTTACCTCTTGAGAAAAGGGGAGGGGGAACCCCACACTTGGCAACTAGAAAACTGAGACAGAGAATTGTATTCAGTTTGATATAAAGAGATGACCTGCTTGGATCTTTCTTACACTCAAAGACGGGGAACCAAATCTGTATTGATTCCACATAAATCAGTCTCCACTCTGTAGTGTGGAATCATTCATCTGATAGTCACACTGAAACCCCCTGATTTCTCCCCATCTCTCCTTTCAGAGACTTGGAACAGCTTTCAGCAGAAAGGTGGTGGCTCCCACCTGTAATCCTAGCTACTCAGGATTGTGAGCTCTGGAGCTGTGACCTAATCAGCAAGAAAACAGAGGATGCCACATTTAATAAGCCACATCATAGGAGTCCCCTCCACAGGCTAGCAGCTGCACATAGACTTCCCAAATTGTGCATCTGGAAGCAGCTCAGAGTTAAGTCTTTTAAAGACAAAAACCACATCCTTTCTGCCAAGCAATGCTTTGTTTTGCAAAGCATATCCAGAAAAAACTGAGCAGTAAATGTAGACATACTCCCCTAAATACTGAGAGGCTGGAACATTTTGGGGGACTTTTCTTTTTTAGAATCTGCTGAGTAAACAGCTTTTTTGCAACACCTGTTTGAGCAAACAACAGTTCTGGGGTCAGGAGCTTTTTTCCTTGGGGGACAAAATGGCATCACTTCTTCCAGGCTTCAGGCCATAACCTACACCATAGGGATACTAATTAGAAGCCAGTCCCGATAGAAAGTCAATGGGATTCTGATCTGCCATTCAGCAAAAAGCTAGAAGTGGAGATGTGGCTCAAGTGTTAAAGTGCCAGTTTTGTGCTGAGTTTCATCTGCAATGTTAGCCTGGCATTGCCCTTTCCTCCTATTGGCCCACCAAGGGTCCTTTTGTAGCAGGCGGCTGATAACCAGCTCCCCCCCTCCTCTCACCTTGAAGTAATATTCCATTTGGTGAGTCTCCACCAAAAATGCTAACAGCACACTCCCTTATCTACTATCCAGGCAGCTGCCACAAATCTTAGTCCGCTGTAACAAACTAACCCATTCCCAAGCCCTACATGAATCCCTGGCCCTTAACTCGCCTATGTTAAGAAATCCCCCCCCCATGCTACATAAAGACAAGCACTATTTCTCCCTCTCCCATGGGGGAGGTGGTCCCGTCATCCCCTGCTGACAAAAGACTCCTGTTGCTGTACCTGACTGTGTCCATGTGGTTCTGCAATGGCTGTTTTCACCCAGTACTGGCACAAAAGAAAAGGAAAGAGGGAGGGAAGAAGGAAGGAAGGAAGGAAGGAAGGAAGGAAGGAAGGAAGGAAGGAAGGAAGGAAGGAAGGAAGGAAGGAAGGAAGGAAGAAGGGGAGAGAGAAAGAACAAAACTTGGTCTCATACCTATCATTATGGTTCTATCTCTGAACTAGCCAAGATGTTGCTCCATTTAGAGACCTGGAGGAACATAATGCTCTTTGAAGGTCCTGGGAATGTCAAGACTAACACCTTTACAAATGCATTTCTATTCTTCTGAACAGAGAATGGGTCTGTTCAAGAGTGTTTGGAGTAGAGGGAATGCATGCAGTCCTCTGCAAACATCATTTCTACTTCTGAGGTTCACTGGAGACCTCAGTAGTTACGGCGATAATAGAGTTGGCAAGAGAAGAGAAATCCAATAACACCACTGCCATGAGAAATTAATCTGAATGTTAATACTGCCACATTCACAGAAGAAATGTTACGACCCACCACCCTCTCCTAGCCATGGCTTTCCCAACACTTTAGCCTCCACCTCCAAGCTCCTCCTGTGCCACCTCATTTGTGGTCAAGTAGTGGTTACAATACTTGTAGGTCAGTTCTAAAGAAACTGATGCATGTGTGCAGTGGAACACCTTGTGCCCTTGGCCTGGCCTTTGGGTAATAAGCTCCTACTTATGGCCTCATGCACACAAATCGCATCTCAGCCATATGCTTAATTTATGGGGTGGCAACTTGCACATGTGCAGAGCCTTCCAAACAAATTTAACGGATGGAATACTAGAAAGTCCAACTGCCCCAGAGAGGGGAGTTACATATTGGTTTAGTGGAATTATGTACTGGGTTTTCTCAATCTTCTCAGCCCAAAAATCTGTCCCAAAACATGGAAGCAAATATTCAACAAAACATGTAGAATTTTTGAAATGTACTGTATTTATGAAACAAAACAATAACTGAAACATCTCTTACGGAACAGAAACATGGTTCAATAAATTACACACACACACACACACACACACACACCATGTAAGCCAGGGGTGGGGTTGGGAGAGATGGGGAGAATGATGGAAAGAGTGACATTGTTCAGGATGCCTTGTATTCATAAACTGACATGTTGAATTTAAAACCTTTATGTGATTACTTAAAGATAATTTAGAAATTATACAAATAATTTTTTTAAAGTTGGGGAAGTTGACAGGTGCTGGTGGTTCACTCCTCTAATCCTAGGTACTCAAGAGGTTGAGATCCAAGTATCACAGTTACAATCCAGCTCAGGCATGGAAAGTCATGAGCCTTTCCAATTAACCACTAATAGCTGAAAGTGGAGCTATGGTTCAAGTGGCTGAGCACTAGCCTTGAGCAAAAATGTTTAAGGACAGTGACCAGGCCTGGAGTTTGAGCCTACAGTCCAGTGCACATGCTCTCTCTCTCTCTCTCTCTCTCTCTCTCTCTCTCTCAAAACTTTAATACATGTAAAACTAAGTAATGCAAGAATAGATATGAGAATTATGAGTCATATTTTTCTTTCCTACAGCAGTTAGTGTGTGCAAAAGAGACTTGAAAGAGGCAATCTCAGAAGTCTTCTATCATTGCTGTTATGGTATATCACTTATAGAGAGCAGTGGGTTTCATTCTATTTATACCTTATATATAAATATATAATATATGTATCATACAACATATATACAAAGTAATATAAAACTATATAATACATTCTATACAACAAAATAATACAATATATAATGATATATAATACAGCATGTAGTATATGTTATATGCATAGTGTATAGAGTATACTAGGAATTGAATATATAGTATATATGGTATATAGATAGCAGTGTACTATCCATATGCTATCTATCACATACATAGTACTTATGTACACATAGCATGTAGTAAACAGTATGGTGTTTCATGTATGTAGTATGTAAACTACCCTATAAATCTTATATATGCAGGGCTATAAAGTATAGTATAAACATACTACATACTATATATTACATCATTATATGTTCATGTATGCATTATATTATCTATATGTCATATATAGGATATATATGACATACACTATAAATATGATAGATAGTATATCTAGTATTATATGCTATACACTATATACTATCTATACATTATAAATAGGATACTGCTATATATACTATACATGTAATATACACTATGTTATATATAATTATATATTACATTATTATATTATGTATTATATATTTTATACTATATTGTTATATATTAGAGTATATATACTATATACAGTATGTATATTATACTACTCTGTTATATAATATATACTATATTATATTAATAGATTGTAGTATAGATGGTATATTATATTATTTGTAAAGTACATAAATATATGTCTAAAATATATTTATATATGCTATATATAAACCTATACTATATATACACTGTATGTATATTTTGTACATATACAGGATACAGTATAAACTGTATATGGTATATAGTCAATATAGACTATGAGTAGTATATATAGCAATATATACTCTATGTATGTACCATATACTGTATATATTGTACGAAGAGGTAATATATATTCTATGTAAATATATTCAAATGTTATATATGGAAAAATCTATTTATATGCTTACTACATGTAACCCTATACTGCCCCAACCTTTCCTTCTCCTCTTCCATGACCTGACCTGACTGACTTCCTTTGTCTAATAGTCCCATTCTGCACCCATGTCTCATCCTCCTGAATGCCCCAGATTCCACATCCATGAGTGGGAGCCCACCCCCGCATTTGCATAGCACTTGGGCCCTCTCTATATGATGCAAGGTAACATCACTGCCTGTGGGCATCTTCAAAGATTCCTACACTGAGATCCTGGACTCTTCTGATTTTGATTTGTGGTTGTCACTCATTATCCACTTTGTTCAGAGGTTGATGGAATTCCACATATGTAGAACTGGTCAGATATAACACCAAAACTTATAAGCCATTCAATGAGTCATTAAATCACAGACTTTAAACAGCAGAAATTAAATAATAAAGCCAAGAATTTCAGGGCATAATTACCATTTAAAAGGTGGTAGAGAAAATTCTGAGTTTATTGCTCTATTTTCTAGGCTGTCAATCACCATTTATGAGAAAGCAACTATTTCACTGAGTTGGAATTTTATATCAGCCAATGCAAGCACTCTTCTTTCTTGGAGTGGAGGCAATTATAACCACAATACCAAAGAATCACTTTTTAAATCATCAACATTGTCATTCTAAGTCAGTCAACAACAAAATAAAATGGAACACTTCCACAGTGGGCTTTTACAGCCAGAAAATTATTAAATATGAATCCCAAAAGGACAAATTCAAAGAAAGGGGGCTGGGAATATGGCCTAGTGGCAAGAGTGCTTGCCTCCTACACATGAGGCTCTGGGTTCGATTTCCCAGCATCACATATATGGAAAATGGCCAGAAGGGGCACTGTGGCTCAGGTGGCAGAGTACTAGCCTTGAGTGGGAAGAAGCCAGGGAAGGTGCTCAGGCCCTGAGTTCAAGGCCCAGGACTGGCCAAAAATAAATAAATAAATAAATAAATAAATAAATAAATAAATAAATAAATAAATCATAGAAAGAACAATGTGTTCTATTATAATAATCATAATTTGTTGACACATTCCGCACACAAATGATATACATTATGCAACCTAATTGGGCTTCACCATTAGGAGTAGAGTTTTGTAAAGTGGGAGAACTTTTTTCCCAGTATGATGGAGTTTGAGCTCAGGGGCTTGTGCTTCCTAGGGTTGGCATGATACTACTCAGTGCCTGCGCGGATTTCCCTCTGGTGGCTGTTAACCTTAGGTCTCACTTCCCACCGTGGCACGTGCCCAAGTCAAGATCTGCCTGACTCCATTTAATTAATGTCTACAGTATTTTTCTGCCCATGTTGTCCTCAAATCACAATCCTCCCACATTCAGCCTCCCAAGCTGGAAACTCTTTCTTCCTCATAGCTTTGAAAATATTAAAAGACATAGTTTATTTCTTTCATTTCCTAAAAGGTGATTACATGCAAATTAGATTTTGATTTCTGTAAGATTATACTTCAGTCATCTAGCAAAGCTTCTTTTCTTAGCAGAAAAAAAATAATCCTTTCTATCATCCAAGCTTATGTTGTCCAAGATGGCAACCAATACTCACGTGCTGAGTACATTTAATATGTCACTGAATTTAGTTTTATTTTCTCTTGACTTATTTTTAAACTTTTAAACAAGGCCCCAAGCCTTGGATTATGGCTGTAATCCTCGCTACTCAGGAGGATGAAATCTGAGGATGAAGGTTCAAAGCAGACAGAAACAGGAAAGTCCAGGAGACTATTATCTCCAACTAACCACAACAAAACCGGAAGTGAAGCTGTAGAAGTATAGACTTACCTGAAAGTGCTCAGGGACATGCTTCTAAGCTCTGAGTTCAAGCCCCACACAGGACAGAAAAAGAAATTAAAATAGCCATATAGAGATTTCTATTGAACCTAATTATTGTTTTATAGTACAATATTTCTTTTAAATGGTTGAAAATTTACCACCTAAACTAGGCTGTGCTGAAAATCCATTATCCATATTGCTGATTGTATAATAAAGATTTTACCAAATGTATCCTCCTCCAGATAGAATTTAAAAACTTAACCAGATAAAGGACAAAATATTTTAATTTTTATACCAGTACTGGCCTTGAACTCAGGGTCTGGGCACTGTCTCTTCGGTTTTTCACTCAAGGTTGGTGCTCTACCACTTGAGCACAGCTCCACTCCTAACTTTTTGGTGGTTCACCAGAGAGAAGAGTCTCACAGGCTTTCCTGCCTGTGCTGGCTTTGAATCAAGATCTTCAAACCTCAGCCTCCTGAGTAGTTAGGATTATAGGTGTGAGCCACCAGCACTCAATTCACAAAGGATTTATAAAGACCCAATGAATAGCCAAAAATTAAAGAAAAGAAAGTAATTGGACTATGAGAGAAGGGGAAATTTTAGATATAATCTCACCCCAAGGCATCGCTTAATCTGAAGGAATCTGACTGGACAGAACTCAAACACAAAGTCCCAGGCAGGAGACCAGAAAGGAAGAAGCCAGAGAATGTGAGAATGTGACAGGAAGCTGCCTGAGCCAGGAGGCCTTGCCTCAACATGTGAATGTCACTCAGTGGGAAACCCCAGGGCTCACATTATAAACATCTGTGAAGTAGAAGACACTAAGCAGAGATCTTAGTTTCTATCCACTACAAGGATGACAGTTACATACTAATAAATTTGGAAAACAAATAAAATCTTGAGTTGGCTTTACATGTATATGTGGGTACTTGTTGTTGGTCATGGAGCTTGAACGCAGGGCGTGGGCACTATCCTTGAACTTCTTTTTGCTTAGGGCTAGCACTTTGAGTCACAGCACTACTTCTGAACACACTGGACACTTTTTGTCTGTGTGTGCTAATCCTAGGACTAGATGTCACAGTCTGGGTGCTGTCCCTGAGCTTTCTTGCTCAAGACCAGTACTCTACCACTTGAATCACAGCTCCATTTCTGGATTTTCTGAGGGTTAATTCACGATCAGAGCCTCATTGTCTTTCCTGCCAGGGCTGGCTTTGAACCATGACCCCAGATCTTAACCACCTGAGTAGCTAGTATTACAATTGTGAGGCACCAGTGCCCAGCCTAAACTAAAACAAACACAGACACACACACACACTCACACACACACACATACACACACACACAATTTTTCCCAGTCTCATTCTATTTTAGAATTAGATAACAATGGGAGAAAGGTAGAAACATTCAAGATCTGTGTCTGTGAAGGGAGTACATGACAATGAACTAACTCTCCATGGATGTCCCAAAGAAAATATCTGCCCAGATAGGATGTTAGAATGTTCCAAACTTTCCTGTGTGGGAGGTGTGGTGAGTGACAAGTTGAGTAGGGGCTCTCAACTCAGGACATCTGGGATATTTTATCATGAAAGATCAGTCAGTAAGGCTATCTAGCTTTCCCTTTGGGGAGACTTTCATAGGTCTTTTCTTGTTGCTCACAACTACTGTATAAATAGGAACCCCATTTTAAAAATGAATACTTGGTTCAAATTGATACAAAACAGCAATGAGCAATTAGTGGACCTAGTTCTGATCAGTGCTCTACAGGATTTCAAAATGTTGCCTGGGTAATTTCAGCATACGGAAACACTGCCTTCTAGCAACAGAAAAGTAATTACAACCTGGGAAACTCCTGATTCTCTATAGGTAATTATTCATCCGTGATGAGTTTGAATCCATGTGTAACAAGGAAACACAGTAGGATTAATCCCCACCCCCATGCTTTTCTTCCCCTCCTTTACTTTATTTTGTCAGTATTGTGGCTTGAACTCATGCCTTCTGACTCAGTTTTTCTACTTGACGCTGCCCCTCTACTACTTAAGCCGCACCTCTACTTTGGGCTTTTTGGTGGTTAACAGGAAATAAATGTCTCACAGACTTTCCTTGTCTGACTTTGAACTGTGATCCTCCGATCTCAGCCTCCTGAGCAGCTAGGATGACAGGTGTGAGCCACCAGCACCTGCTTGGCTCATTACACGGTGGGAACATTGTCTAGAAGCTGGCTACCTCGGATGTGCAAAATGCTTTTCCTTCATATAATTCTGATTAATGAGCTCATAGCTTCGTATATGCCTGTGTGCTGTATCTGAGCTTCTTTTGCTCAAGGCGAGCAATCTAGACTTGAGCCACAGCATCACTTCCAGTTCTTTTGAGTATTTAATGAGTCTGTTTGTTTCCTGCCTAGGCTGGCTTTGAATGGCAATCCTCAGATCTCAGCCTCCTGAGTAGTTAAGATGACAGGCATGAACCATGGGTTCTTGGCCTTTTTTATGCTTCCTTATAGCTTCCCAATCACTAGACTTAAGTAAAGTGACTGCTTAGGCTTCAGAGGGGTATTTGATCAAATACCCATCAATATTTTGATAGTGATCAAATACGAGCATCCTCACACTAGCTAATGAAGAATGGGTGAGGGCTATACAACAGCTGAGATCTTTGCTGTTATCTTGCTACGACTTCCTTTAGTACACACAGAAAGAACCTAAGGTCAGAATCATTACATGTTCATGCAACTTTCCCTGGATAAATTGCTTTATGGGTGTCCAGCTATATAAGACTTGTGAGGAGAGGACATTTGAGATTCCCCTTAGAGTCAGAAAACCATGAAGAATGGAAAATTGAAGATCAGAAATACTAAGAATTCTTTTTTTTTCCAGTCCTGGGCCTTGGACTCAGGGCCTGAGCACTGTCCCTGGTTTCTTTTTACTCATTGCTAGCACTCTACCACTTGAGCCACAGCACCACTCCTGGTCGTTTTCTGTATATAGGGTGCTGGGGAATCGAAGCCAGGGCTTCAAGTATAGGAGGCAACCACTCTTGCCACTAGGCCATATTCCCAGCCCCAGAAATACTAAGAATTCTTGTATTTCCATACTTCCTACTTTTTCCTGCCACAGCAATTTTACTTGAGAGTGTAACTGTAATTGTGATAGCTCTTACCTTGACTCTAATGATTAATGATTTTTAAAAAATCAAGTGGACATCCCAGAGTTGTCACAGAGGCTGATGAAATCCCCACAGTCAGGGATAAGATGCCTTATGCTGTAGACTTGTGTAGTTCTTAAAGGAGTGTCTGGACACTGTAGCTCTTGGCATTAAGGTAGGCAATTCTGCCATCTAGTGGACTTTGAATCAACTTCAATTCAAAGCCTTCTGTAATTCAGTAAATCTTATTTAAAATGACAAGGGAAGCATGGAGTTGAGGGCTCTTGACTATAATCCCAGCTACTCAGGAGACTGAAATATGAGGAGCAGATGCTTGGTTTAAACCCCTTCTGGGCAGGAAAGTCTACGAGATTCCTATCTTTAATTAAACACCAGGTAGCTGGAAGTGGTGCTATAGCTTAAAGTGGTAGAGTGCTAGCCATGAGCAAGTGCTAGCCGTTCAAGGGCAGCACCCAGGCCTTGAGTACAAACCCTATGACCAACCAAAAAAAAAATCAGGATAAAACAAAAACAAAAAGTGGAAGTGGCACTGTGGCTTAAAGTGCCAGATTGCTAGCCTTGAGCACCAAAGCTCCGAGAAAGCCCCCAAGCCCTGAGTTCAAACCCCACAACCAACAAGAACAAGAAAAAATGTCAATGCCAGAATGGCCTTGTGAGAAGAATATCATACTTCCTTTATTTTTCAGATCTATTGGGAGGAGTAAATATGAACCTGGCACTCTTGCTTACCACTAGAAACTTTTGGCCATAACTGTTAACACTGATGTTCTCAGTACCATAAAATAAGCACCATAAAAGCAAAGATTATGACTTTCTTACAGACATCCCCATTGAACAGAAACAGACGGCACACTACTAGTTGGCAATCAGAAGATATTTGGTGAATAAATACATGTGCTTAGGATCAGTAAATAAAAGATGTGGTAACAAACTGTGTCAAAGTTAGGAAAGTTAGTTGTGAGAGTTTTGCATTGTCAACAGGGTAAATCTAGTTACTGCAATTCCTGGGTGAGCAGTGAGAAAAGAGCTTAGGCCACTTTACAGCCTTTGGTCTTATTCCATGGAGATATCTTTATGGAGTTTAGGGTGTGAAGCAAGATTACTTTCTAAGTACCACATGGAAAACAAATCATGTTCTTATTCCTGCTGAATACTTAAACAGTGAGGTTGAGAACAAAAGTTTAGTAGGGCTGACACTGACATTAGAAGCCAATAGGAAGATGTCTGGGTCCTTCGCCCCCAGCTCTCTCCTAGCCAGCGGAAGAGGCGGGGAAGCGCGCCCTGACCAAGGCGGGCCAAGAAAAGGTGAAGAGTCGACGGACCACCTGCACCCAGCACCCCTTTCACCGGAGGACAATCAGACAGCCAGGGAGAGTGTCATGCAAGGTCTCGCTTTATTTGGGAGGAGCTTTGGCTTTTAAAGCGGCAGGAAGTGGAGGGGTGTAGGCGTACCTAGCTAGGGACTGAGGGGAGGCCTGAGCTGTCCATCAAGGGTGGATGGCTGAGGGACCAATCCTAAGAGGCTGCCTAATTCTCCATCACAGCCCACAGGACCGCCTCTGGGTTCACCTCCAGGCGCCATCTTGGCCACAAGTGGTCCCAAAGCTGGGAGGTGGGACCAGCTAGAACTACCTTTCTGGTTCCGCATAATAGCCCCACGTGATCCCGGGGCAGAGCCAGCTGGGCGTGCCCCACATCTCCCCCTTTTGTTTTTTATTATCTGGTGACGGCCCTACTTGAGTGTGCGCCTGTCTTAGATTGTCCCCTGCTGAGGATCTTACCCATCATTGACTACCACTCTAGCTCTTCAGGCAAACCTACCTGCAGGGCTTGCCAGCCCAGTGGAAGAACATGGGGGGGGAGAAATTGACACTCAAGAGGAGGCCCTGATATTATTTTGCCTCATGCCTGCACATTCTGGTAAGGGCTATGACCAACCTCATAGGGTTCCCATTTGGCTAAAAGCAGCATAATGCTGCCAGACCACCATTAACTGAACAGCTCTGGCTCATTGCTTAAGAAATAGGGGAAGCCTATTTACCCTAGCAAGGATCAAGTGTAAACACAGAGGCAAATGTAAACACAGAGATAAATGCAAACATAAGGCAAATGTGAACACAGGCAAATATAAACAAAAGGATCATGGGGGTCTCTCCCACGGGGGGAGAAGGTAAGGGAGCCAACCATTTGGCTCAGTCTAGGGAAAATTGGAGTTCAGTCCATTTCGGTGCCACTCAGGATAAAGCAGGCAGCATTCCCCTTCTCTGGAAGTGAGCAGGTCCAGGCCCTGGCGGTTCTGGAGGTCCACAGCAGCCAAGGTGCTAGCAACTTAACACATCATTAGTGGACAGTTTATCATAAACATTAAAGCAAGGTGCCAAGGCTTTCAACACCTATTCTCCCCCCAATGGGAGCCCCTAGTCTCAGCAACGGGGGAAAGACATAATGGAAATAACATTGAAAACTCCATTCCAGTTCTTTGGCAGTAGCTGTAGGCGTTATCACCACTGAGAAACATTGTGCCATAAAAGATGTAGAGGTAGAGTCCTAGAAGCAAGCAGGGCAGGCACTGGAAGGAATGGAGGCTGGCTGTCTCCATTGTTGTCCACCACTGATAGATGCAGGCAGGTTTCCCATATTTCCAGGGAGCAGCAGGAAGAAATCCACCACAGTCTTTTTTATTCCTAGAGAGAATAAGGAAGCATACCTCAAGAGAAAGTGCTCTTGGGTAGTTATTTTGGTGAACAGTATTTTAGGTCTCTAGCAGGTACCCAAATTGGGCTTGTTTCCCTGATTGGGAAAACACATCTGAAGCCCCTTCCCACACTAATAAGTGGGTCAGGACCTCGCCATGATCCAGTAAGGGGGTCCTTCCATCGGACTTCCACCTTTAAATAAGGTGTCTGATTTGACCAATGCCTCTGAAAAAGCCGTCAGAGGTTGGTCTTTGGAGAAATTTGAAATATTTAGTGTAAGCATGGCTGTCCTTAACTGGTCATAGGGGATGCCTCCCCCTTTGTTTTTTATTAATTGGTCCTTTAGGGTCTTGTTATGCCAATCTATTATGGCTTGACCCCTTGGATTGTATGGTATTCCAGTGGTGTGTTTATATTCCACATTTGCAAAAATCTTTGCAATGGTTTGCTTATAAATCAAGGCCCATTGACTTTCTTTACCTGTAAGGGTAGCCCCAGGATGGCAAAACATGGTAGCAAATGGCTTTCAACATGCCAGGTCCTTTCACCTGAATAGGCAAGTTTAATGTATGAAGACACTAGGGTTGGTAACTACATACAAACTACCAGAAAACAGGTTCATCAGCTGCTGGGCATGGGTTAGTGCCAAGGCAACTGTTTATAGCTCCTTAAATTGTGCAGACCCTGTAACTGGCTCAAAGTAGTGGGTGCTTTCTTTCCTATTGGCAGGGGAGGTGGTGGAGTATACCACCGCGGCAGATCCCGCTTTGCCTCCATCAGTAAAAACATTTACACCTTTAATAAGAGGTTTGGTAGAGAAAAGTATAGGGGGAGTCCACTGTAACCTCAAAAATGAGGTCACCCATCTTGAAGTGCCATAATGGCAGTCCAACTTCCCCATGAAACCCTCTAAGGCACTAGACACCCAGTTATGGTTTCTTTTAACCCACTCAAAATCTGACAGCCAGTAGGGAATAACTAGCACATCAGGATCCCGCCCATAATGTCTCAGGGAAATATCCCTGCCCTTAATTACCAGGTAAGCTAGCGGTTCTAGCTGGGAATAAACCCTGGGAGCCCCTCCTACTGATGCATGTAACCATTGGAGAGGCTCGCCCACCTGAGTAATGGCGGCTGAGGAAAGCTCTGAGCTGGGAAGGATCCAGAGACAAAGGGGGCATTCGGGCCTATAATGAGCCAATTGTGCCATATTTAAGGCCGTCTGAATTTTTTGAAATATTACTTGATGTGATGGAGTTATTGTAATAACATCAGTGGGGGCTTTATCCTTTAAAGAGTCAAAAAGTGGAAGCAGATCTTCTGTGGGCAGGTGAAGCCAAGGCCTTAGCCAGTTAATCTCACCTAACAGTTTTTGTAACTCCACCAAAGTATAGGTGCCATCAAATCAAATCATATCATATTATTTAACCGTACTGGCAGGTGTTAGAGGGCACAAATGAATAACTATCAAGAGGTCAAAGGGTCAGGACAATGTTCAGCTTCTTCCATCCCGAATCACCAGGCTTCGTTAGTCATGTGTGATGGAGGCAGGCAGGAGAGATGGGTTGGGCACCTCCTGCTGGGTTGCCTGCAAATTTCTATACAGACTGGTTAAAGACATTAGTTTGGGAGCAGACTGTGGAGGCAGCTTCCTGTGGCCCTGGAATGCCACAGTCCACACAACTAACACACATGTCAACCTGGATCCTATAAAGCAAAATATTAATCCTGGGTCAGGAAAATCGAGGTTAGTAGCCACATTTGTGCACTCGTTCCAAAATGACTCTGTTCCCTTGATCCTATAGAGTTTATGAGAGCACAGGAGAGAAAAATGGAGAATTTTTTTTGGCTTGGAGTCTGGTCATAAGAGTCACGATTGCCTCCAGGCTGTTTACTGTGACCCCACCCACAGGCTATAAACATCAGTTAAGACTTAAAGTAAGTTAAAAAGTTAAAAAGGCAAATAATTCTCCACATCCCTGCCCAGCCTCCAGGAATTTGGCATGCCTATTACCTGGGGCAAGGGTGGGAGGCACTTGTTAACACCCATTCTATTGTCTGCCAAGAGGTCAATGCTAGAGAAAATTTAGGATTTAGCCAGCAACAAACAGAATTTAACTGAACCTCCAAACTTAGCAAACATCATCGAATGACAGGGACAGTAGGACAAGTGGCGTCTAGGATGGGGGTGAGGCCTTGTAAGAGGAACGGGAATCTTCTGCCTGGAAGCCTCAGAAAGAGGCACTCCCTGATAGTTGCTAAGGTTACCTAACAGGCCATAACCTGTAGTGATAAAGCATAAGAAGTACGGCCTTAGCTAAACTTCTCCAATCTTGGGTGGTACAAAGTAGATAAGCCAGGCCATGGAGGAGGGTCTCAGCCCAGGGAGAATTAGGTCAATCCTCAGAAACTGCCTTTCTAAGTTCTCTAAGATCCTGGGCTTCCCAGGGGTGCCACCAGGCCTGCCTAATATGTCCCGGGTTAACAATTACTGGAAAGCTCATGCATGGTGAGCATGAGCCGTGGCTGTGAACAGGCGTCTCAGCAGGCTTTCCCAGGTCCACACAAGATGAAGGGGAGCCTCCGGTGGGGGAGGGGTGAAGAGACTGCGGAGGCCGCCCCCTACCTCGCTGGTCCACCACATGTCCCGGAGCCAAGGCGCTTGGCTCGGGACCCAGGGGATCAAGCCAAAGCTTGTCTGTGGGCTCAAAGGAGTGAAGCATTGAGCCCCTCTCCTCCTGGGCAGCGGGAGGGCTATTTCCCTCCCATCCAAGACGTTCCTCCGCAGATCCTTCCCAGGCCCAGATGCTCCCCCTTAGGGGGCCTGGGGTAAAGCAGGTCTTAAGGGTCCTAAGGATTGGGAAGACTAGGAGAGGGAGTTCCTCTCCCAAGTCGAAATCCCTCCTTTCCACTCTATGCTCTACCCAATCCAACGTATCACAGTTAAGGAGACTGGCATCCACCAGCCAAGGTGTGGTGTGTGTCAGGGCCTCCCAAATCCTTGTGGCCTGGGAGTCTGAAATGTCCAGTCTAGTGCTTTGGAGTGTAAATATCAGCACCTGGAGGGCCGGATCACCCGCTGATTGTGAGATTGCCCCATCCTTTCCGGGGATACCCTTACCTCTGGGAACCCGCCTTACTTGGCTCACTGATTGCTTCATTTCTAAACAGCACTAGGCGTTGGGAATTAAGGTCAGGAATTGCTTTTCAAATAGAAAATCCTAGAGACTAGAGCCTCAGGAGCACAGCTAGAACTTCCTTTTCCATCCAGAATGCACAGTTTGTCTGTGGTTGTGTCATAGTTTGTGTCAGGGCCTTTGGGGTCAGCGTGGGTGAAGATCGACCCCTTTTTCTGTTGAAGGGTTGGTCATTTCAATTGACTGTACTCAGTATGAAATTATTTCCATTCTTTCCAAACCAAACAACAACAGGGCTAAGGAACGTGTACAAGGGTTGATTTTCACAAATAATTTTAGGTGTTTTTTTGTTGTTGGTGGTTGTGGGGCTTGAACTTGGAGCTTGGGAGCTGTCCTTGAGCTCTTCAGCTCAAGGTTAGTGCTCAACCACTGTGAGCCATGGCACCACTTCCGGTTTTCTGGTAGTTAAATGAAAATAAGATTCTCATGTGCTTTCTAGCTGAGGTTGGCTTTGACCAAGGATACTCACCTTTTTAGGATTACAAGTGTCATCAGGAGTCAAGTCACAGGATTGCCTCCCTGAGGTCAGCTTAGAAAGGTGGCTGGCCAGGGCTGCACTGACCTTAGATATAGCTGAACAACTCCAGCAATGCCTCTAAGGGCAGCAAAACCAGAGATCTGTCTCAGCCACAGCTATACTCAAGAGGATCCCAACTTCCACACAGCCACTGGGAATCAAGGAAGCACTGGCAATGAACATGGGACCAAATAAACAGCTCCCAAGGAGAACCTATGTAAATTAAGACAAGCCCTTGACCATCTGACCACCAGCTTGGTCTATCCATGGAGGAACCCAACCTTTAACAGGGATAAGAACTTGCAGAGCCACTGGAACCCTGATGACCTTGGGAATATTGTCTGAGGAAGGAAGGGAAGACTGTGGGGTTTCCTAGGTTTATTTCATCACCATTGACAGAGCAGCTCCAGCGCTAGTCAGACCTTCCAAAATGAGTAAACTAGTGTGTAAGGGACTGGTAAAGTGTCACAAGAACCATGTCTCTGTGAGAGCTTCAGGCACTCTGCCATTCTTCCCTGAGGCCCAGAGTCTCCACCTGGGAACTACCAGGGGAAAAGATACACCATACCAAAATCTGGTGCTCTGCAGAGGCTGTGTCATGTAAGGGCCTCTCTGGAGACTCATAGGGACTCTACTATGATTCTAACACCACTCAGTGCTGACACGCTTGCACTGTGCGCATCTTCTCTCCATGCCCATTCTGCACAGCAACACACCACCCCCTTCCTTCCACAAGCATTTGTAAAGTGTGTCCCACACAGCTGTCTGTCAGAAAAGTACCCAAAAGTGAAACCAATCTCTGCTACATTAGATTCACGACGTCAAAACCATTGCTAGATGCTGGTGGCTCATGCCTGTAATGCTAAGTCCTCCTGATGTGGAGAGCTGGAAGATCTAAGGTAAAGAGAGCCTGGGTAGTTTCCATCTCCAATTCATTAGACAGTGCAGGCTTGGATTTGTCACTGAAGTCATGAAGCACAAGCAATGACCATGAAAATTGAAAGACAGAGAGAGAGAGAGACAGACAAATAGAGAGACAGAGACAGAGAGATAGACAGAAAGACAGAGACACAGAGAGAAGTAGAGACAGAGAGTGGAGAGGTAAGGAAGTATTCAAGAGGAGGGAGATGGGGAGAGGGAATAAAAAAGAAAGAGAAAAAGAGGGAAAGAGGAAGAGAGGAGGAGAGTAATAGGCAAAATTAAAGTAGGGAAGGTAAATGGCACAGGATTGAGGGATGGAAAGAGGAGAGAAAGGGAAGAGAAGGGAAAGGAGACAGTGACAGAGAGAGAAGCACTGGGTTCAAGCCCCAGTACCAGCACACACTCACAAACACATATACACAGCAAACAAAAAAAGGGAGGGGAGGATAAAAATAATTGAGATATTATGGAAAAGCACAGTACATTGTTTCCACCCACCCAGTCACTGAGGACTGGTCCATGTGCAATTCAGGATTCCTCAGCCTCCCCTTTCAGTTCTCCTTGAACATCAGGGTCAACCCTGTCTTTCAATTGCCCTATTGAGGCCCTCACTGCCTCTCCCACAAGAATCCCATCTTATTTTCTGAGCAGAGTCCAAAGGTGAACCACTGAGCCCCCAGGAGCTCCAGCCCTCCACATGCAAATCTCACCAGTCTCCTCTGCAGGCTCAGCCTCCTGAACCCAGAGTACACACACTAAAGGCCAGGTTTGCCAATCTCCTCCCATCACATGACTGTCACCAGCCTCAGCCCTCAACACTGCCTCTCTGTGGAAATCTAATGTCCCTACCCAAACCAAAACAGATAACTCAGTGGTGAAGGGTCACATGCAATCTTACAGAATTTCTGTTCATGTGCGAACACCCTCAGCCCAGGCAGGATGCATCCACCGGTGCCACTAAAACTCCATGCTTTCTCAGTTCCCTTGCTCCTTCAGATCAGAGGTTTCTCCATCCCTAGCTGAAAGGAAATATTTTAATTCATACACTTTGTGATCACAAAAATGAAAACTGGATGTCCAGAATATTGTATTATTTGAAAGTCAGCTGTCCAATAGTCTGGTTCTGTAAGGGATAATAAAGGCTCTCCTATGTCAGAGAAAGCCCAGAGCCTTCAACAGAAATATGACAAGGTAAAGGAACACCATGCCCAAAGCCTGGTCCTCTGGAAAAGGGGGTGACACCTGGGGCCTCTCAGGGGACTTCCAGAATCTCTACCAAGATTCTCCAATACTCTGTGCTCACACTCTTGTATAGTGCCCATGTCCCTCTCTCCCTGCCATTCTGTACACTGGTCCACTATCTCCTTCTTCCCCAACACTGTGAAGGTGGTCCTATCAGAACTGTCACTCAGGTAAGTCCACAAATCCCTTGTGTCACATCACAGAAACTAACTTGTGTTACACCAGGTCAAGATCAAAAGCGTCGCCAGGTGAGGGTGGCTCTAAACGGCAGTTCTAACAGTTCTACAAGTGGATGTCCAGAAGACTTCAGTAAAAGCCAGCCAGGCAGACTCCATCTCCATTTACTAGAAAATGCAGGCCTGGAGGTGCGACTCAGGTGCTAGATCACCAACCATGCACATGATAACCCAGTATCCACAGGAGACATAAAGAACCAAAGGAACACATAGTATCACATTCTGCACACTCAATAGCATAATAAATGCTATATCTTATCTTACCATATTTCTGTTCATGTACAAAGGCAGTCAGTGCAGGAAGGGTCCATCCACAGGCAAAATCCATCCCGGTAAGGTCCATTCACAGACCCCACTGTATCTCCATGCTTTCTCAGGTCTCTTGCTCCTTCATAGGTTTCCTCACCTCTAGCTGAAAGAAAGGAAAATTATTGTAATTCATACACACTGCCAATCAAACAATGGGCTCTGGGTGTTCAGTATGTTCTCATAGGGGAAACTCAGCTCCCCAGCACTCTGGATGCCATAAGAGAAAAACTGGGCTTCTGAAAAGACCTGCAGTTTTAATTAACCTGTCTAGGTAACAGTATATAAAGTGTACTATGTTCTTTCTAATGTGAGCAAAGAACTCTGAAGTCAGGGACTCTTGGATGATGGCTTTGTGTTAAAATAGATGTGAAGAGTATAGACAAAACACCATGCAGAAATCTGCATTGAAATTGAGGAGAGCTGGGCAGAAACTACTGACATGGAGCCTAGGGACAGACCCTTCTCTTTCCCATGAAGTCTGCGCTCATGCTCCCACCCAGCCAGCATCACTGGTGTTCTCATCAGAGTCTCCAGTCTCCTGGAGAGCACCAAAGAGGAAGCAGAGTCCAGGGGGCCTCCTGCCCCTCAGAAACTTGGCCTACCACACCACCAAACTCCAGGACCTAACTTCAAACCTACCTACATACATAAACAAACAAGAAAGTAATGAGGCAGAGAAGGGGCATACATGGAACGTCAGGTGATGACCTGAAGGAATATTCAGGACAAAAACACCATAGTGTTTGGGGAACATAGCATGAAAGGTTGTTGAATGAGGTGACAAAGCTCCCCTCCCCATACTACCTTTGTTCAGAAGGTAGAGGATTCTGTAGGCACCTTTCAGCTTTGAAAGCCAGCTCCATGTCAGCTGTCCTTTCCCTGGAATCCAAGCTGCAGGATTCAATAGCATTTGCCGCTGGCCTTGGCTGGGATGGGCTGGGATAAGGCCTCTGCTGGGTGTGCTGGCCACACGCAGTGTGAACTTCTAGAATGACTTGCTCCTGCAGCATTTATGTGAACACCTCTCTGATTTCCCCGCCCCCCCTCCACTGAGAGAAAGTTTCTGAGTTCTTGTACCACTTTCTGCAATAGCTGTGTTCTTATGCTGTGGGCATTAATTTGGGTCCTTCACACAGCAGCAGAGTCTGTGAAGAACGGTGACTGTCCTGTCAGCCACACATAGTCCAGTCCTGTCTTGTACTCTTACTGGAGGCTGTGGCCTCCACTTGAGGCTGCCCAGAGGTAAGGGCATTTCCTATGACTGGCAACTCTTTAGGCTGATCAACCAGTCAAAGGAAAACTTGGCTCCCGATTCTGCTAGAGCTATAGCTGGGTAAGACGCAAAATGAACGGCAGGCAACCTAGTACTTCGGACTCTCTTCACATGTGTCTCAGTGCCATGACCATCCCACTGAAATTCTGAGGAACAGCTGAAATTGTTAAGTTGTGCAGGTAAGCTGGATCTCCTTCATGGAGGGAAAGGACTTGGGGGATGTTCTTTAGGAGTTGGGCATGGTGGTACCATCCAAGACATTGTTCTCAACTCCAAATGGCTTCTGTTTTAAGTTTTCTCTGATGACCAGGTAGGTGCCCATGGCTTCGTTGAATGCTCTGTCCTGTATTACCTCTTGAGTCTCAGCTGCATTGTACCCCATGTCACACATGACTGCCACAATAATGGGGTCCTCTTTGCTGGGTAGTGGCTCATCAGGACCCAGGCTAGATCCCCATCTAGACTCAGCCACGGGTACTCCAGTATTTGTTCAACATTGGGTCTCTAACTGGAGTCCACAATCAGCAGTTGGGAAAGTAGGTCAAGTCCCTTAGCAGATAGGTATAGTGAAGGGCTATTCTTGGTCTCTAAGTGTAGGACCTGTACTTCAGCAAACTTTCTCCCCTCAAATGGGAACTTTCCCGCTGTTATCACATACAAAATGATGCCTAAGTTCCAAATGTCCATCTTGTAGGCATCATACATTTTGTGTAGGAACATTTCTGGGAGTTGGAATATCAAGGCTCCACAAGCTGCCTTTGTCAACTGCCTCTGGATCATCCTGACACTCAGCCCAAAAATCACTGACCTTGGCATTGGGTTTGGCATCCAACAGGATCCTGTTGGTTGAGGTCTTGGTGTGCAATTCCGTTCTCATGAAGGTAGTGCACAGGACTCACGATCTGTTTGAACAGCTTCCTGGTTTCATGCTGGAATATGTGGCTGCAGCAAGATTTGCGAATCCGCCCTATAAGGTGCCCCTGCATGGCCAGCTCCATGACGAGATATAGTCTCTATCCTACATCACCATGAAAAATCAAATGATGTGTGTGTGATGTATGCTCTTGACAATGTCCACCTCGTTTTCTATGGCATGGCTCTCCAGGTCTTTCTTCAGGAGAACTTTCACAGCCAGCCTTGTATCTGTGAGGTGGTGCTGGGCCACCATCACCTATCCAAAGCTACCATGGCTGATGGCCTCCTTCAGTTGATACTGTCCGATGATGGTTATCTCCTCCTCCTCTTCTGAGGAAGAATTAAAGAAACTTTGTTGTATTTTGATATCTTTCCACTGGGATGGCAAGTAGTCAATCTTACAATTACCTCAAATGTTCTAAATGAAGATGACATATAAGAAATCTTAACCAGGGCTGGGAATATGGCCTAGTGGCAAGAGTGCTTGCCTCCTACACATGAAGCTCTCAGTTCGATTCTCCAGCACCACTTATATGGAAAACGGCCAGAAGGGGCGCTGTGGCTCAGGTGGCAGAGTGCTAGCCTTGAGTGGGAAGAAGCCAGGGAAGGTGCTCAGGCCCTGAGTCCAAGGCCCAGGACTGGCCCCCCCCCAAAAAAAAATCTTCACCAAAATGAGCTAAACTAAAAAACAAAGTAAACACCAGAATAATGATAAGAAATACCCAAACCCAAACAATACCAACACAGCTCCCTCCCACACCTCCACACAAATAAAGCCTTACAGTTGTCTGAAGTTAGTCCAGCAGGTTCCAGCACGCTTCCACGAAGCGTGGGTGAAGGGACCCGAAGTGCGGGTGAGGGGACCAGGGTGAAGGAATCCGAAGTGCGTGTGAAGGGACCAGAAGTACAGGTGACAGGACAGGAAACTTGGGTGAAGGAATTTCAAGCAGGGTGAGAGGACACTCAAGCGCACTTGCAGAGCCATATGGTCACTCTAGAGGCCCACGGAGAAGGAAGGCCAGCAGACTCGGAGGCCTCCCTGTCTCCCCTTCCCTGGTATGGCCCAGGGTTACACCATTCCACCAAGTCCTCCAGTGGTCATGGGGCTGGAGCCATGTTCCCTGAACTGACACTGCACCTGCTACAGTGATGTGGTGCAGGGGCCTCTTGGGTTTTGTCATAGTATGTGTGGGCCTGCATGGGACCAAAGCTGGTGAGGGCAGGCTTCTCATTCCTGTTGTTATCAAGAAAAGATGGGGACTTGGAGAAAGGAAGTCCCATTGGGAATGGAGAAGTCCTGTAGGGTACATAGGGTTCACTCCTGCCCACTGCTTCAGGAATTTAATCACAGGACCTACTAGATTGGATCCTTGAAACTTGCCTAGGCCAGCATTAAATGAGATTCTTGGATCTCAGCCTTCTGAGTAGCTATAATTGCAGGTATGAGCTACCACTGCCCCACCTATTATTTATCTTCAAAAAAACAAAAAAAAAACAAAAACAAAAAACAACAACCTTAAAGTGGGCACCGTGGCTCATAGCACCAGAAAACCAGAAGTGGTGCTGTGGCTCAAGTGTTAGAAAGCTAACCTTGAGCTTAAGGTCAGCTCAGGGAGAGCATCCAGACCCAGAGTTCAAGAGCAACAACAAAAAAAAAGCCTCTCAAGTAGAATAAGCTTCAGGTACATGTTGTCACTGTATTTGATTTTGGTTCCCTGGTTATTGTGTATACATTTTTCTGAATTAAGGAAGGGAAGGGGAAACATCAAAATGGTGAGACAAAAGATAAAGGGGAAACCAATGGAACTGTGATACTCACAAGAAAATATGTAGTAAATTAACTGTAAAACTGAGGCAAGGGGGAATTTTAGAGGAGAGAAGATGGGAGAAGAAGGAGGGAGGTGGTAAAAAGTATGACAAGAAATGTTCTCACTATCTTACTTATGTGTTTAACCCCTCTATATGTCCTCTTGACAATAAATTCAAATCTAAAAAAAGAAAAAATGATTAAGCTAATCAAAAACAACAGCAGGACAAACAAGCATAGAAAATGGTACAAACAGGAAACACAAACTAGAATGGCAGATGTGGACAAAGCTATGATTTAATCTTGGATATCTGCTCTCCCTTCTCAAGTAGAAACAGGTATTTGAGTCTAACTGTTGTACTCCAAGAGCGAGAATATTCCATGGAGGCACACTTATGGTGGGAAGCGGTTTTACTTACAAAGGTATTTTATTTACAGTCTAAAAGCATGAACCAGAGCCACCCTCCACCTCCTAATGCTTGCCTGACACTACCTTACCTGGGTTAGTTACCCAGAACCCAGACCTGAGACCTGTCTTAAACTGAACTCTGAACCTCCACATCAACTTCTGACCACCTCAGCCTCCCGGCCTCCAAATGTCCAAACGTCCAGACACCCAGATGAGCAAGCTTCCTTCCTGTAGGCCTCACCTCTATTCAAACTTCAAGCCTTTAGGCTTCTCTGCCTGCGTCAGTCTTGGGATTCCTCCCTCAGGCCTCAGGCCTCAGTCTCCTCCACAGGCCTAAGGTTCCGGACTCCCCCTCAGCCCTAAGGCTATGGTTTGGTTCCAACCCCTCCTCTGTCCAGCTCCGTTTGGCTCATGCCAAACCTCTGCCTGACACTGGTTCTGCTCTGCCCTGCTTCTCCAGCTAGCTCCAGTTTGGCTCACCTCACTCCTCCTGCTGGCTCCTGTTTGGAGTATACTGGGTAACTTTCCCCCAGGAGCAAACCTAAGGTACCCTGCCCTCCTTACCCCACCCCACCAGGGTCAGGGGACACTGGCCAGTGTCCTCCTCTTATGGCTCCCACATGGCTTCCAGGGGAGCAGGAGCATCTTCCCATGTACCTGGCTTCCTTGGCAACAGTCCTCCTGGCTCAAGAGCATAATGATCAATGGGATATTGCTGAGCTCTGATTGGTCCATTCCTCACTGATGTCACTGGTCCCACTTGTGATTGGTCCATTTGCTCCCTGATGTCATCAAGCATTGTGAGGCAACCCCAGTAGGGTATATAAAAAGCTGCTCTCCACATTTGTCAGTTACAGCACTGGGAGCTTTTCTTGGTGACTTACTGGACTAACTTCTAAAAACTCTAAGGTTTATTTGTGTGGTGGGGGAGGGAGTTGTGCTGGTATGGTTTGGGTTTGGGTATTTCTTATCATTATTCTGGTGTTTGTATTCACTTGTTTGTTTTTTAGTTTAGCTCCGTTTGGTTAAGATTTTTATGTGTCATCTTCATTTAGAACATTTGAGATAATTGTAAGATTGAGTACATTCCATAACAGTGGAAAGATGTCAAAATACAAAAAAGTTTCTTTAATTCTTCCTCAGAAGATGAGGAGGAGATAACCATCATTGGACAGCATCAACTGAAGGAGACCATTGGCCATGATAGCTTTGGATATGTGAAGGTTTCCCATCACCACCTCAGAGACACAAGGCTGGCTGTGAAAGTTCTCCTGAAGAAAGACCTGGAAAACCATACCATAGTAAACGAGGTGGACATTGTAAAGAGCATATATCACCCACACATCCTCTGATTGTTTGAGGTGATGGAGGATAAAGCCTGTCTATATTTCGTCTTGGAGCTAGCCACGTGGGGACACCTCATGGGGTGGATTCACAAATCTTGCTCCACATATTCCAGCATGAAACCAAGAGGCTGTTCAAACAAATTGTGAATGCTGTGCAATACCTTCATGAAAATGGAATTGCACACTGAGAACTTCAGCCCAACATCCTGTTGGACGCCAAAGCAAAAGCCATGGTCAGTGATTTTGGGCTGAGTGTCAGGGCCACCCCAGTGCAGTTGATAAAGGGAGCTTGTGGAGTCTTGATATTCTGACTTCCAGAAATGTTCCTTAAAAAATGTATGATGCCTACAAGATGGACATTTGGAACTTAGGCATCATTTTGTATGTGATGACAGTGGGAAAATTCCCATTTGAGGGGAGGAAGTTTACTGAAGTACAGGCCCTACTCTTAGAGGCCAAGTAGAGACCTCCACTATACCTAACTGCAAAGCAACATGACCTAATTTCCCAAATGCTGACTGTGAACTCCAGTCAGAGACCCAATGTTGAACAAATACTGGAGCACCTGTGGCTGAGTCTCGATGGTAGTTCTGGCCTGGGTCCTGATCAGCCACTCTCCAGCAATTTGGACCCCATTATTGTGGAAGTCATGTTTGACATGGGGTACAATGCAGCTGAGACTCAAGAGACAATACAGGACAGAGCATTCAACAAAGCCATGGGCACTTACCTAGACATCAGATAAAATTTAAAACAGAATGCTGGCCATATGGAGTTGAGAACAATGCCTTGGATGGTACCACCATATCCAACTCCTGAAGAAAATCACCCCCAGCCCTCTCCCTCCACGAAAGAGATCCAGCTTATTGGTACAACTGAACAATTTCAGCTGTTCCTCACAATTTCAGTGGGATGATGATGGCACCCACACACATTTGAAGGGAGCCTGAAGTGCCAGACTGCCTGTCATTGCTTTTTGCTTCCTGCCAAACTACAGTTCTAGCAAAATCTGTGGCCAGTTTTCCTTAGACTGGTTGAACAGCCTCGAGAGTTGCCACTCAGAGGAGAATGCCCTTCCCTCTGGGCAGCCACATGTGGAGGCCACAGCCTCCAGCTGGAGTGCTAGACGAGGCTGGAGTAGAGTGGCTCTCCACATAGTCACTGTTCTTCACAGACTCTGCTGCTGTGTGAAGGCCCCAAATTAATGCCCACAGCATAAGAACATAGCTATTCCAGGAAGTGGTGCAGAACTCAGAAACTTTCTCTCAGTGGGGTGTGGAAAATCAGAAAGGTGTGCACATGGATGCTGCAGGAGCAAGTCATGCTGGAAGTTCACACTGCATGGTGCCATTGTCGGGGGTTTATAGCCTCCCTGTCTCTCCTGTCCTGCAGGAGAGACGGGAAAGCACACCCCTCGTGGACGGGGCCAGGAAGAGGATAAGAGAGTTGACAGACCGCCACCCAGCCCCCCTCTCCACAGAGGACAGACAGGTGGCCTGGGAGCCAGTCAGATCCAAACTCGTTTATTCAGGAAAATGATCTGTTCTTTTACACGGGTTGAAGGACGGCGGAAGGGGAGGGGTACGTGCACCTATGTAGGGGCTGGGATTTGATTCCTGACCTGTCCACCAGGGGTGACGTCATGGGATTTCCCCTAGGGGTGGTTGTTAAGGCCCACAGGACCGCCTCGTGGGTTCAGCACCCCCACCATCTTGGCTTGCACGTGGTCTGAGGCAGGAGGCAGGGCTGGTTATAGCCACCTTTCCAGTTCTGGACCAGGAGAGGGCAGGAGGGGCTAGCAGGAGAGGGCAGGTGGGGCTAGCAGCCATGCGGCCCCAGGGCTGGAGAAGAGGCGGTCCCGGCTAGGACCTCTTCTTAAAGCTGTAAACCAATGCCCCACATCTCCCCCTTTTTCTCCCCTTTTAGAGTGGATTTTTCCAGTTTTTAGTGTCATTAAATGTCTAAGGTTGGCCAGTGGCATCTGTAAGATCCACCCTGAGGAGGGCTCCACGAAGATGCACCCAGCAGTTTAATTTTTTGCTCAGTTACCTTGGTAACTGGCACACCTGATGGCAGTTACCTCCCTCTCTCCTCTGAGGTCACACCCTAATCCATTTGGACATGCTCTAATATGCTTGGACTCACCTCCCACCCCAGGAATTGCCTGGAAGTGACACTCCAGCCTGTCCTACATGGTTTGGATTTAGCCATCAGTTCCATGGAATTGTCTACTTGAAAATCTCTTACAATATCCAATTTTTTAATAGAGCTAGTTAACTCCAGTCAACTCAAGAATGTCCCCCCAAAATTTAGTTTTAGCAGATCCAAAGCACTTTCCAGCAGAAATCAACTGTGTGTGATGGAGTCCCATCTGTTTTTACCAAGATAGGGCTTCACAGAGTGAAGATGTAGATTTTTTTTTAGATGATTGTCAGGCAGGGGACGTGGCGGCAGCAGACAGAAGTGTTTCCCAGTGATTCCAACAAAATGTCACATCTCCTGCTGGGCTGCCTGCAACTCTGCATAGACTCTTTGGTGGTAAACTCCAAAGTTAGCTGGAAAATCCTGAATCCTTGGCCAAAAGTTAGGAGACATTTTAAGTTGGCATTATCTGAAAGACACTATAGAAAATCTTAGATATCTTTTGTAATGTGAAAAAGAATAGCAGTTTAATTATGATGTACTGTTTGCCACTGATCAGTTGCTGTCCAGTATCATCCATACACAGTCACTGAGCTCAAGCCACAATAAAATTGACAGTAAGCAGGAAACAGTTTTTAGCAGCAAAGAGCAATGTTTTTAGAGGAAACAAAAATCTAGAATCTTTCCCATGTGCTTAAATTAGTCTTGTAAGGAAGATAACATTCCTTGAATAACAAACTATTTTACTGCTTTCAGTAACTAAACATTTTAAATTATTATTTTTATATATAGGCCAACATAAAAGATTTGTCCTGCAATCATCTCTCACAAGTGCAGTTTTTATATTGTTTACCATTTACCTAGTCTATCCTCCCTCCTCTCCTAGACTGACTCTGATGCCTTGATCTCAAAGGGGAGCTGATGGGCGAAGATCATCTATCTTCTGTAATTTTTTCAAGCTGACTCATGGGCGTTGCTTACCTAGTTAGGATCCTATTACTTAAACTGCTTTACCAAGGGACAGCAGGATCAGAAGTTCTCTAGGAGCTTTACTCCATACTGGAAATTATTAATCATTTAATTTTTAACAATTATATAAACCCTCTCTTGGGCTACAGCACTGTAGCCTATCATTTTAATTTGTGTAAGTTTTTTCTTGACTGGCTGAGGAAACCTAACAATGCCTAAATTGCCTTTGTAGACATTTTTAGATCTACAAGCTTTTTTTCCTGAACAAATAGGCTAGCTCAGAATTCTCGTTGCCAATTAGAACTTTGAGTAGATGCACGGGTTTGGGATTTTACACTATCCCCCCATGAGACAATCTTAGCACTACTACTCACTCTTACAGATGGCTGGCAAGTTCCTGCCCAGTAACAGACATGGGCATTAGAAAGACATGCTTACAAACTATTTTTCTAGGACCTCCCAGCTCTGATTAACTTTTGAAGGGCCAAGCACAAACGACTCTAGGATCTGACACCATCTCTGCAATCAAAGCAGTGGCTTACTGCCTCTGGATGCTCCATCACGTTTGTCCCAGGAGTGACTTTTTCCATGCTGGTGTAAATGCACTTTTGACATTTCTCTTGGTCCGTCACTGGACTTGGACTCAGGGCCTGAGTGGTGTCCCTCAGCACTCCAGCTCAAGATTAGCACCCTACCACTTTGAGTTTCAAAGAAACTCATGACTCTGTTCCCAGCACTTCTGCTGGCCAACTAGGGATGAAGCCTCTCACAGGGACCTTTTTGTGCCCGGGCTGGCTTTGAACTGCAGATTTCAGATCACTGAGTCTTACAAGAGGACACTGTACTCCAATTAAAAGCAACAAGGTGGTCCACACAGAAGTAGTTTTTAAGCATGCTCTTACCTGGAACTTATTAATGGCCAGTGTTACATCTTGACAAACTTGTGGGGATCATCTGTCCTTCTCTGTGGGCCTGATGGAAATTGTTACCAAAAAAAAACTACAAATAAACTGGAATGACAATTAAACACTCATTTTGGTAGACATAATTTTTTTTTCTCACATTACAACAATCTTTTAGGACAATTTTTATTTTTAAATCTCATTTCTAGAGATCCAATTGTTTTTTAAAATTTAAAGTCTTTAACATGTACTCTCTACCACTCTGGCTGTTCAAGTTTTTTATCTAGAATGTTAAAGCCTTTATAAGTAGAGGCTTTTGTACCTTTGCCTGAGCCTTATTTGCATCTGAAAAACTCTGGAACCCAGGGGTCATCTAGCCTCCTGGCTGCCTGTTTTAAAAGAGCCATTTTTTTTAGTCCCAGCTACTGCATGAAGACCTTTGAACTCAAATGACAATTTTCCTTAATGCAAGAATTACAACTACAAAATAAGGAATACTTATCCATTTAGCTTTTCAATAAATTAGTGAGAAATGTTATCCAATTTTGCCATTTTTTATATACAGAGAGTTAATGAGCGTTGACTTCTATCACTATTAGTTTAATATATATCCTTTAAAATACTTGCCTGATTTATGTAAATTAAGACAGTTAAGAGTCTTACTATTACAACTCAGTATACACAAAATTTAGTACCTGAGTCATTAAACTGATATCCAAAACAATTGTAGCAAAAGTAACAGTGTTCACCAGAATTACAAACACAAGAAATCCAGTCTCATCATTGTTTTTTCAATACACCCAAATTGCAAAAATAGCACAGGAATTGAATCACATCAGATCAATAAACTTTTTAACCATTTAAAAAACATTTTTATGTGTTCATAAGGGTATAGCTATTGGGCCCTTGTGATCCTTTCCTGTGACTTGCCTAAACCTGTGCTAATTATTTCCTGTAAGGGAGACCATGGAGTCCATGTTTCTTTGGGTCTGACTCATTTCACTTAGTATAACTTTTTCCAAGTCCTTCCATTTCCTTAAAAATGGGGCAATGTCATTCTTTCTGATAGAGGCATAAAATTCCATTGTGTATAGGTATCACATTTTCCTGATCCATTCATCTACTGAGGGGCATCTGGGTTGGTTCCATATTCTAGCTATGACAAATTGTGCTGAGATGCATATTGTTGTGCTGGTGGCTTTAGTGTGATTTTGTTTGTGGTCTTTTGGATAGATTCCCAAAAGTGGGGCTGCTGGGTCATAGGGGAGTTCTACGTTTAGCCTTCTGAGGAATCTCCATACCGCCTTTCAAAGTGGCTGAACCAGCTTACATTCCCACCAACAGTGAAGTAGGGTTCCCTTTTGGCCACATCCTCTCCAACAATTGTTACTGTTAGTTTTCTTGATATAGGACATTCTTACTGGGGTGAGATGGAATATGGAAATGATTGTTATATCATAGTTGTAATTACTTTCAACGTGCCATGTGCAACTGTAGCTTCTATTATTGATGATCTTCTTGTATCACCCTCCTGTGGTTGTACCTACACTATCTCTGTATCTTATCTGAGTATATTGGAAACCATATATACTGGTATTAGAACTAGGAAATTGAAAGGGAACACCAAAATTGAGAGACACAGGGAAAAAAAGACAAACAACTACAAAAGCAATACTTGCAAAACTGTTTGGTGTAAATGAACTGAACAACTCATGTGGGGGAAGGGAAAGGAGGAGGGGGGAGGGGGAATGAGGGACTAGGTAAAAAATGGTACATGAAATGTATCTAAGGCCTAATGTATGAAACAGTAACCTTCCTGTAATTCAGTGTGATAGATAAGCAGTTTTAAAAATTTTAATTTCGAGTACCTCTCAAGGGGAAGTTTCAGAAATTCCAGTCAAATTATTTATTTTTACCACCAGATTTTTAAGTTCACTTGAAAACCAAAGACACAAAAGAAAGGCCTCCATTGGCCAGTCCTACAATACAGCCTATCTCCATCCTACTCCTCAGCGCTTGATAAACTGTCCTGGTGCTGGCTTGTCCTCTCCCACCATGAATGGACACCCCCTCATGGCTGTCCCACCACGTGGACTGGACAAGCGGCACCTTTGACAGATCACCCCTCTTTCCTGTGGTTAGGCACAGGCCCGTCCTAGGTTTTTTCTGTCCTTCTTTGTTGGTCTCTGACTAAGAAACCCAAGCAGTTGTTTTTTTTTAATTAAAGAAATATTTTTTAAAACTATAGTTTTCCTTTAAAACAATGCAATAATTCTTTAAAGCATTTGGCAACACCATTTGAATTTAAACTTAAACTCACTCAATTTTACATCATATTCTTGAACATGTTCACATTCACACATGCACACTTATACACACATATATTTAGAAGATCTTAAAGGGTGCCAAATAAACACCGCCCAAACATTTTCCAGTGGCAAGAAGTATTTTGCAAATCTTACTCCTGTAACATCTAAATTATAAGACAAAACTTTTAACAAGTGGTTTTAGCATTCTACATACTCATTTTCCAGGGCTTGATAGTTTTAAGAAAACATATCAGTACACCAAATAATTGTTTTGTTTAAGAAGGCTGGATAGGGGTTTTACAGAGTTCTTTTTGTGGACACTCACACTCTGATTGTGAGTTATCACCTGTACATCTTTCCAATGAGCTAAACATAAATCCAGGGGGATAAGGGAGTCTGTCCCATTTCATCCATCACAGTCAGGAGATTTAGAAAACAGAGAAGCACAGTCCAGACCAGTCCTGTACCAGTCCTGTACCAATACAGGCAATTTTTCCTTTTATGCAATACAATCTTTTTAAATTTTTGATTGGATTTCCTTTAACCTTTTTTAAATATCAAAGTCCAGTTTACCAAATCATTTAGACACGTCAGAGCATTTGACATAAACCTAGACAAACATACAAAAGTGGGAAAAGTAAAAGCAGTTTGACAAATCTGGAGAAGCAATGCTGCTAAGAAAAGGAAGGGAGAAAAATTCCACTGGGGACATAAAGAAAAAGAGAAGGAGTCACTCCTGGAAGTCTTTTGTTTGCCACATTCTCAGTTCAGTCCCCATGCCTAGGAGGAGTTTCTCTCACCCGTGTGGAGGAGGTTAGACACATATACAGACAACATACAAAATATATTAAGGAACTAAATATGCCATAACAGTCTACTGATTTGTAAACTGACAGTGCCAACAAACACGGGACAAGATAACAAAACTGGTTATGCAGGTTTGACACAAAAGAGAGTGTCAGACCCATGAACAACGCAGAGACAACAGCGCTGCGCCATGGGGTCACCCCAGCCACCTGCGGGTGGCTTGGGCTTGCCCTGCATCCGCCCCTGTTGGCGGCTGTGGGTCAGGACTTGGAACTGACTTGTTGGTGTGCTGGGCTGCTGGCGCCGGCAAAGGGGGGGAGGTACAGGGGGGCATAGGGTGGAGGAAAGATTTCAGCCTCCTTGGAGCCTCCCTGGAACACTGGGGGCTTTTCTTTTTCACGATCTACTTTTTTCTGCATCTGGACAAAAACCTGTGAAGAGACTGTGGAGGACTGGCGGGGGGGGGGGGTGGTAAGAAGAGACAAACCCATGAGAGGGTGCCGGAGAAGCTGTTATCTACAAACTCTCTCCAAGTGACTATGTAAGAATTAAGAACATAGTCCTCTACTTTGAGAATTGTACTCAAGTCAAGAGTGCAAGAGTGCGGTTAGTGAGAACTTTTCCTTGAGCTCTAAACATGCCAGAGCT
Organism: Perognathus longimembris pacificus; assembly: GCF_023159225.1. NCBI lineage: Eukaryota > Metazoa > Chordata > Mammalia > Rodentia > Heteromyidae > Perognathus > Perognathus longimembris. The sequence continues at coordinate 154,877 of NW_025961414.1, forward strand.
GTG